>NC_055974.1:28776475-28818975 GCF_018492685.1 Alosa sapidissima
AAGGAAGATGCTACCTGTTTACAGAGTGGCTTTTATTTTGACGTGCCTAAGGAAGATGCTAACTATTTACAGAGTGGCTTTTATTTTGATGTGCCTAAGGAAGCTGCTACCTGTTTACAGAGTGGCAGACATCTGTTTAATCATTACGTGGGATTTATCCCTCTTTCTGCTAAAGGGTGTGTATCCACACAAGGAATCTGTGTATATATATATATATATTATATATGTGTGTGTGTGTGTGTGTGTGTAAGCAGCTAGCATATTTGAGTGTAAGATGTCACTTTGGCCACCTTGTCATCTGCAGGCAATCAGGCCTGATGATGTGCGTTACATGCAGTGATAGTAATGCCTTCATCTCTGGTTGATTTTTTAGACATGGGAGGTAAAGTGTGTGTGTGTGTGTGTGCGTGCGTGTTTGGGTATTTGTGTACTCTCAGCTATGTTACGTTAGTATGTCAAATGTGGCTGAATGTTATTTCTGGAGAGAGAGAGAGAGAGGGAGAGAGAGACTGAGCGATGTCACAGTGTGTGACACACATAAACACACACACACACACACACACACAGACACACACACCCAGTTGGCTGGTGAGCCAGCTGCAGCTGCTGTTCAGTAGACAGAAAGCTCTGCATGTGCATCATGCACGACCACCCTAATGGCAGAATTATGACCGCCTTCCATCTGTCACTCACACACATTTGGCCAATCACAGAAACCCATTTGTGTTCCGTCTGCACACACGGCACACTGATTCGCAAAGACTCTGCCGGCCTCTCGGCTCCGTCAAGGTCATTTGAAAGGCAGCTGAGGCCCACTCCAGTCTGTCACTGTCATAAAGCCCACTGTCTGACGGCCATTAGTGTGTGTGTGTGTGTGTGTGTGTGTGTGTGCGTGCGTGCGTGCGTGTGAGTGTGGTGTGAGAGCTTTTGTCTGTGTGAGTGAGTGTGTGTGTGTGTGTGTGTGTGAGAGAGAGTGAGGTGGGAGAGCTTTTGTCTGTGTGTGTGTGTGTGTGTGTGTGTGTTTAAAGCTCTGGTTTGTTTCTGAAGGTCTGGTTCTCAGAGGAGCTTGGACATACATGTTGTATAGCGGTAGCCGTCTCTGTCTATCGCAGACATACCGTAAAATTTCAATTAACAACCCGGGCTTTTATTTTCCAAAATCGCCAAACTGCGCCAGCTTGCATTTGAGACCTTTAATTCCTTTCACTCAAAACTTTTCCTCTGCAAAGATGGGAAATATTATCGAATTAATTATTTCAAACACGCTGAATGACTGTGAATGAGCCTACTTGGATCAAAACCGTTTAGGAATTATTTAAGCAAATATGGGATGTGTGTAATGTTTTATTCATCCTGTCTGGTCGGGACGAATGAAACATACAGTTTCTTCCGAATTTTGGCAGCTTAAATTTCAAATCAGTTATTTCACTTTGTCGCCATGGTGGTACTGAAAGAAACACATTTAGAAAAAAAGATTGTGAAAAATGTTTTTTACTAGCATAATAAAAAAGACTTAAAGAATAAAAAATATTTTATCTAATGCGCAACATTTTTGGAACTTTTGGTTTTCACCGCCGCAGTCTTTATTAATGACGTCTAATCACAATTTTAGCGTGCACAATCTCCACCATAGAACTGGCTTAAACAGACGATATGGCGGGTTTTAGGAGATTAAATACAAACTGAAACTAAAAAACAGACCAGGCTTCTATTTGAGATCGGCCTTTATTTATCCAAACCTGTAGCAACACTAGGCGTATAAAAGAGACATGTGTCTGTTTGGGACTCGGCTTTATCTGAAGTTTTACTGTACATGTTGTGTAATGGTAGTACAGTAGCCTCTCCAGTTGTTTTTATTTTGAAGTTTTACGGTACATGTTTTATAATGGTAGTTTTACAGTACATGTTGTATAATGGTAGTAGTCTCTCTAGTTGTTTTTATTTGAAGTTTTATGGTACATGTTGTATAATGGTAGTTTTATGGTACATGTTGTATAACGGTAGTAGTCTCTCTAGTTGCTTTTTATCTGAAGTTTTACGGTGCATGTTGTATATAGTAGTCTCTTCAGCTGTTGTTATGTTCCATGTGGGTACAAAGAGTTATTCATCACACAAGACACTTATGAAAAGAGGGAAATAAAGATATACAGACTGAAATAGAAATATGTACACATTGCATATCTGATGCACAAACTGAATGAATAGCAGACATAATTTAGCAGAGAGAGAGGGAAATATATAGATATTATATACTAAAGATGGCAAAGGAGACCTAATTTCAGTGGTGAGATATACTGACCTTGGATCTTTGTGTTATTCTTCAGGTTGTATTGAGAGTGTGTGTGTGTGTGTGTGTGTGTGTGTGTGTGTCTGTGTGTGTGTGTGTGTGTGTGTGTGTGTGTGTGTGTGAAATCTGAGTATCAGATTAAGTCCTCTGCATCAGTTGTCAGAGCAACAATAAGAAATAACCAAAGTAAATGATACTTTGCGGATGTAAAGATGGTTGGTCTGTTGTCGTCAGGTCTGATGGTCTACTTTGGGACTCCTTCAGAGATACCCACTCCTCCTCTCCTCCTCTCCTCCAATCCTCCTCTCCTCCTCTCTTTCATATTCCTCTTCTTTTCATCCATTTTGACTCTCTCTCTCTCTCTCTCTCTCTCTCTCTTTTATTTCCGTTTCCCACTTCCCCCCAGCCCGTGGTGTCATTGGTCCTTTTTGTGAGCACATCGTTGCCAGGCAGTCTCATTGTTGTCAGGCCTCATCTCCATGACGGCGAGCATCGTCATCTCCTGGCGCGGTGGTGTAACCGTCTTGAGGAGCAGCTGCTCGTTCGGTCCAGCAAAGAGCAGCTAAAACCAGCCACCAGCATAAGCTGGGATGGTACAAGTAGAGGTAATACATACACATACTATTAATATACACTCACACATATATACTGAACTCTCTCTCTCTCTCTCACACACACACACACACACACACACACAGCACGAGATGAGATGTGTCGCTCAGTTCATCTAAGTGATAAGAGGATGTTGAGGAGGAGGAGGAGGAGGATGAGGAATGTTGCCCCAGTCAGATTAGGATTCCTGCAGCACATGCTGATGCTGTCCCCACTGCTCACCAGAGAGAGTGTGTTAGCCATGCTATCACTTCTATTATCTAACACAATCACACACACACACACACACACACACACACACACACACACACACACACACAGCAGAGAGAGTGTGTTAGCCATGCTATCACTTCTATTATCAAACAGCAAGGTCAGGGACCAGCTCCCAAAAGCACATTAGTGGACTCCGCTCACCTAGCTGTTGCAGCGTGTGCTGTGTCCTCCATCCGAATGAACTCAGCTTAGACATCAGCTCAGCTTGGATCGCTATGGAGACATCAGCTCGACTTGGATCACCTAGCTGAGGTCGCATCAATTCACAGTGACAGTCGATCATCATATCATATCATTCATAACCATCAATATGCAGAGGGGTTTTGTTTTTTACATTACTGTAGATGGCATAACAGGTACCAATGAAAGGCTGAAAGAGTTAATGATTGTTGTATCACTCCAACTATGGATGGATGGGTATATGGATGGATGGATGGATGGGTGTATGGATGTATGGATGGATGGGTGTATGGATGGATGGATGAATGGATGGATGGATGGATGGATGGATGGAGTGAATGTACTGTATGAAGGAAGAAAGACTAGATAATTGTCTGTATCAGTGTTCCAGCCTGTATGCATATGATTGCAGTAGCCTCCAGTGCATCCATCAGCTCTTCAGTGCATCCATCAGCTCTTCAGTGCATCGTTCCTCTTCCCTCTGACTGATTTGTATTCCCATGTGGCTGTCTGCATCATCGCAGAGAATTGGACCCCCATCACACAATTACAGATCCAGTAGGCATTAACACGCACGCACGCACGCACGCACGGACACACACACACACACACACACACACACACACACACACACTGCCCTAATGTTCTCCACTAATGATGGATCTGCTGAGGTGAGCGCATTAGCCAACTGTACACATGGTGTAATTAAAATGATGGATAAAAAAGAGTGTGCAGTTTTGAAATATGAAAGTCGTTTTGTAACTGTGCTTACCTCAGTCCAGACGCTTCCTGGTTGGAAGTAATAGTGTCCGTGGGGCAGTGCTGGACACAGGCAAGGTGAAGTGAGAGTGTTCTAGAGCATTCCATGCAGCTGTCAGAATTCCACTTGTGGTAACTGTGAAAAAAAGGCTTTCTCATTCACCCGGCACGAGTCCGCTGACGCGGTGTCCCATTTCTCACCGTAGCTCTGAAGGGAATGTGCCAGTCACGTCCAGAGGTCTCAGTCACGTCCAGAGGTCTCAGTCACGTCCAGAGGTCTCAGTCACGTCCAGAGGTCTCAGTCACGTCCAGAGGTCTCAGTCACGTCCAGAGGTCTCAGTCACGTCCAGAGGTCTCAGTCACGTCCAGAGTTCTCAGTCACGTCCAGAGGTCTCAAATGAACATGACATGTATGTGAAAGGCATCAACCTAGCCTGACAAGAAAGAACAAACTCTGAGATTTCAGCATTTCAACGAAAGAAAAAAAAAAAGCCACCGGTGAAGATGACAGAACGTGTCAAATCCTGTTTATTTAGTAAATAGCATGCGGTTGTTCTTGTGTGTGTGTGTGTGTGTGTGTGTGTGTGTGTGTGTGTGTGTGTGTGTGTGTGTGTTTCTCAGATGAACAGTAAGATGCTGTGTGTGTGTGTGTGTGTGTGTGTGTGTGTGTGTGTGTGTGTGAAATGTGTGTGTGTGTGTTTCTCAGATGAACAGTAAGATGCTGTGTGTGTGTGTGTGTGTGTGTGTGTGTGTGTGTGTGTGTGTGAAATGTGTGTGTGTGTTTCTCAGATGGACAGTAAGATGCTGCATGTGGCTGAATGCCCTGTGTGTACCAGCTGATAAGTGCCCGAGCTCAGTGCCAGGCGTCCGCCTGGAGAGGTGGACAGCATTCACGGTGGCACTTTGAGGAGAATATCTTGTGACGTTAAGCAGCAAGATGTATTCTCGGGCTTGTGCAGCTTGTTTCTGCTGGCTTAAGCACTCTTTTAATACCTGCAGCCTGGGAGTCGATTGGATGTGTCAATCACGCGGCGTGCTGGCGGGTTGAGATTCAGGGGGACTCTAGTAATCCTCTGTGCTTCCGTTTGTGTGTTGACACTTTTTTTATTTGATTTGATTTTTATTTTAAATCTCCTGCTGCCGTGTCCTCGTTTGGTTGGATTGGATTGCCGTTTGTCCTGCGCATTGGGCTCAGGCTGCTTGATTTGAACCCTTGACCCCTTGACCCCTCCGACCTTCCCCCTTTGCCCTTTGTTATGCTTTGTGTGTGTCCCCTGTGTTGTGGGGCTGGCGTGAGGTTCCCAGAGTGCTGCTCAGTGACGCTGTAGGGCAGAGTCTAGAGTTAGAGTTAAAGGCCGAGAGTCCGTCCTGTGCCAAACAGTTCTGTGTGTGTTCCATTAGTGATCCAGAGAAAAAAAAAAGCATCAGGGTCCGCAATCGCCTGCCCAGGGGGTTGCACCGAGAGAAATGCTTTTTTTTTTCTTCTACCCCCTACCCCCCCTACTCAACCCACTTGAGGTGTTTGCTTGTTTTCTGTCTCTCTCTCTCTCTCTCTCTCTCTTTCACTTTTTTGCTTTCTCTATTTTGTTAATTTTCTCTCTCTCTCTCTCTCTCTCTCTCTCTCTCTCTCTCTCTCTCTGTTTGTCTTTTACTTTCTCTCTAATTCTTCTTTTTTCTGTATCTTTCTCTCTCTCTCTCTCTCTCTCTCTCTCTCTCTTTCTCTCTCTCTCTCTGTTTTTCTTTGAGTTGAACTCCGACATCCATGTGTGCCCTGGGATGTCTGTCACAAACTGCAGTCCAACGTTGTGACAATGCTTTCTTTCCTCCCGTGCTTTTTATGACCTTCCTTTCTCCTTTCTTTCTTTTTTTCTTTCTGTTCTTTCCTTCAAGGTCTGGCGCACCTGACGTTAAACAGCCAAGGTACGGGTCCATTCACTCTTTGGTTCTTTTAATTAAAAAAAACACCCCCAGACACTTCTTCCCCCCTGTCTTCTATCAACTCATTTTTTTTTGTCCACATTTTTCATCCCTCACTTTTTCCTCCTCCTCCTCCTCCTCTTACTTCCTGTGTCAATGTTACCTGTCTCATGGCCTCGCTGTCTTTTATATATCACTCCTCCTTCCTCTCCTCCCTCTCTCTCTGTCATGTTCCTCCTGTTTTGGTTGTCTTCCTCTCCTCTTCCTCCTCTCCTCTTCCTCTCCTCTGTCCATTGTCTGTTCCTCGTGCTCTATTACCCCCCGTGTCTGTCATCCTCTCCTGTCTTCGTCCATCACCACCCCCGGCGGTTGACCTTTGACCTTCGACCCCTTCGACTGAAGGTAACGCTTTTCCGCTCTCTCTCTCTCCTGTGTGCTTGGGTTGGTAAAGAGTTGTGTACACTGTGTCATGTTGACATGCTGAAACTGTGATGTGACCCAGGGGAAAGGTGAAAGGTGAGAGGTGACGCCAACCCCTGGGTTTTAAAGAATAAAAAACTGAGGTGAAGACATAGAGGGGTGACTGCATGCGTGTTCAGAATGCACAGAGGTGGCTACACTCTGCGTCATTCTCATTGTTTGGCATATGTGTAGTAGATACGATTACAAGTGTTCATACGATGCTCAGTGCTGGAGCCTCTAAGAAAGTGTGCTGCTAGGCTGGCTGAAAACCCCCAATCTGTTGCATCATGTGGTTGGAAGATTTACAGACAAGCTGTTTGCTATATGTCTTTTGGTACTGTTTTATCTCTCTCTATCTCCCTCCTTCCCTCTCTACCTCTCTCTTTCATGTTCTCTCTCTCTACACACACACACACACACACACTCTCAGAGTCTCTTTAGTCTGTCCATGGAGAGCTACCCTGCTTTCTGAGCGACCTTTATCTGTGATAACACAGACACACACACATGCGCGCCGCGCGCGCCCCCATTGCATCTCCAGTGGCCCGGCTGGGTTAGGAAGTTTGCAGGTACGGCCTGGATGCTGAGCAGTGATTGGCCAGGGACCGCTCTGACCTTTGCTTAAAGCAACACGCTGTGCTGAGTGCCACCGCCCAGCCTAGCTCAGATTTACACAGCAGCACTGCACTGCAGAGGGCCTCCAGAGGGCCACACTTAACGCTTCACAGACTCAACACAAACACTCCAAATACAAACCTCCAGTGCAACAACAACAACAACAACAACAACAAACAAAGCTTTGCAAAGCTTCATCTCAACCCAACAGAAATTTGTTTTTGCTAAGCTTGTTTTTGCTTCCTCAAACTGCATGAAATGCACAAATAATGAGCTGCACCTGGCCCTGTGCAGGCTGCTCCAGGCCTCCGCGTCCCCTAGGCCGGCCTCATCTCCATGTAAGTAAGCCATTTCTGGCTGTCAGGGACGTACGGCGACTCTTGAGAGGAAGCAGCAGGTCACTAAAACACCAGAGCCAGAGATGTGTTTACCAGCGAGCGAGTGAACGAGCGAGCGAGCAGCACGAGTCAGCCACAGATTATTTTGACATACTCCACCAGCAACACACACACACACACACACACACATTGAGTCCACTGCCGCTCCTTGCGTCCCAAATCTGCTCATATCAATGCAGGGGCGTCTCTGTCGATGACATTTTGATTTCTCTTTGGTCTGTTTACCTAAAGCTACTTGGCTAGCTGTGTACTCTCGCCGCGCACATACACACACACACACACACACACACACACACACACACTCACACACACACACATGGGAAGCGTGCCGGCGCAGGACAGCACAGGGGAGGATAATTGGACGCACGGCAGGAATGGAAAATCGGGCATTAGTGGCGTTTTCCTCTCCAGCACTCTATCTGCAGCCCCCCCCCCCCCCCCACCCCCCCCCCCCCACCCCCGCCTGCCGTCCACTATCCCAGAGATCAAGAGATCAGTGGAGAGACCTCTCCGTCAAGGGGGCTGGGGGCTGTAATGCACTTTCGTTGATTTGTGTTTGTTTATTTTTTTCTTCCTGTTTGCAGACACACACACACACACACACACACACACACACACACACACACACACACACACACAGAGAGAGACACACACATACACACAGACAATAGATACTGACACAAATGCAGACACACACACACACAAATACAGACATATGCATGCAAGAGGTACATTAGTATACTTTTCAGATGGGAAACACTAGGAAACACAGCACAAAGTCAGCAAAAGAAAGCTAAGTTTCCCCTCTGGTTAATAGGTGAACACAAAGCCCCGCACATCCAGCAGAAAGCTAAGTTTCCCCTCTGGTTAATAGGTGAACACAAAGCCCCGCACATCCAGCAGAAAGCAACTGCAGAGCAGGCATCCCTGAAAGTAGCAATCAAGGGCCGACCCAGTGGGGCCGAGCAGGTGATCTGGCTCTGTTGAATCAGAACCTCCTCTTGTAGGCCCAATATTGATCTGCTCTATTCAATATGGTTGTTGGCACACGGGGTTGATGGAGAGACGTCTTGGATGGGCCAAATCGATAAACTTGTTTGGTGGAGGAATAAAGCCAAGGACTTAAGTGAATGACGCAGTTTTCAATTGGAATTTCCAACCACCATTGTCAGCACCCTAGCCTCGCTCTGCGCTGAATAGGTGTGTGTTTGAGCACACATAGGTGTGTGTTTGAACACACATAGGTGTGTGTGCGTGTGTGAGAGAGAGAGAGAGAGAGAGAGAGAGTGTGTTTATGTGGTCTGTGTTATGAAAGCGTGGACGAGAAGCTGAACATAGTTTCAATGGCAGATTGGAGAGGCAGGGGCATATACACGTTGAAAGGTTGAGAGAGAGAGAGAGAGAGAATGAGAAAGAGAGAGAGACAGAGAGAGAGATTATTGGAGGGTAAGGGGACTGGGAGGAGATGGATAGAATGGAGGGAGGAGAGGAGAAAAAAGGAAATAATAGAGGCATGACAAGAGGAGGAGTGGAAAGAAGGATTGAAGAATGCTATTAAAATTGTCTCCTTAATTCCAAATGGAGACACAGTTGACCGAGTAGATTCCAGTGTAGTTAAGGGCAGGTAAAAACTTGAGGCTGGCTTGCAAAGAATGGTTCTTTATTCTGGATGTAAGAACAGAGTTCTGATAAGCCTGTTGTATGCACAGCACAGCACAGTGTTGCAAGGTGAAGCCAAGGTAATTAACTGAAGCAAAGATCTAGGAAACCTGGCTAATTATAGTACCAGAATATACATTCACATCTGGGGTCAAATTGGAGGGGGGGGGCAGGTAGTGATATAGCCTTATTCAATTAAGATGTCTCTTGTGGGGAACAATTAGTTAGGTACACCATTAGCTATTGTAAAGTGACAACATTCTGTCTGCTTACAATAAATGTCCTGTCCCCACACTTTCTGCAGTATTTTAAACAAATAACCAAAAGAATGACATACAGAAAACCACTAAAATCTAACAATATAGAGGCAGAACGAGAGGAGGAGAGGAGGATGATATAGAGGCAGAACAAGAGGAGGAGAGGAAAGGAGGATGATATAGAGGACAAGAGGAGGAGAGAAAAGGAGGATGATATTGATTTGATTTGCATTGAGCTCAATGAGCAACAAACCAGCTAATAGGCTAACTGAAATAACACCCATGCCAATCTCTAGGTATGGTGAAGGGTATGTGATGATGTGGGGCTATTTTAATTTCAAAGGCCAAAGTAACTTTATCAGGATGCACAGTATTCTGGATCCATGAAATAACTGGCCTTTAAAAATAAAAATCTGCCTGTCTCTATGGGAATTTAACATAGGGGTGGCAATACTTATGACCCCTGTATTTTAAGGAAGAACATTTATTTATTTATGATACATTATTCATTCACTAAGAAAATTGGTGTCCTTAAAGTTTAGATATTTCCTCATTTTTCACTTAAGGCATTAAGATCAATTTCCAAAAGATGATTTTATATTCCTCTTTTCAGTCAACTTTAGCATGGGTGACAACACTTTTGGCCATCACTGTAGAGGCAGAACGAGAGGAGGAGAGGAAAGGAGGATTATATAGAGGACAAGAGGAGGAAAGGAAAGGAGGGTGATGTAGAGGACAAGAGGAGGAGAGGAAAGGAGGGTGATGTAGAGGACAAGAGGAGGAGAGGAAAGGAGGATGATATAGAGGCAGGACAAGAGGAGAGGAAAGGAGGATGATATAGAGGCAGGACAAGAGGAGGAGAGGAAAGGAGGATGATATAGAGGCAGGACAAGAGGAGAGGAAAGGAGGATGATATAGAGGCAGGACAAGAGGAGGAGAGGAAAGGAGGATGATATAGAGGACAAGAGGAGAGGAAAGGAGGATGATATAGAGTACAATACAGAAAGTATTCACAGCGCTTCACTTTTTTCAGTCCGTTATGTTACAGCCTTATTCCAAAATGGATTCAATTCATTTTTTTCCCTCAAAATTCTACACATTTGTTTCAAAACTTGTTTCATGACAACATGAAACAAGTTTTAGTGACACTTTACTTGACAGTAACTCTAACTCTGACAGTTACTCTAACCCTAATCCTAGGTTGACCTAACCTAACTTGTTATGACAAAAACCGAATGACACTTAATGACACCTAACTTGTTATGACAAAAACCGAATGACACTTAACTCATTGAGTGCCAAAAACATAATATTACGTTTTTCCTTCCCATGCGTTGAGTGCCAAAAGCGTAATATTAAGTTTTTAGCTTTTTTTTTTTTTTAATTACGAAACTAGACACTCTAGCACACCTTATATGTGATTTTGGAACTCTGTGATGAATGGAAATGAAATATATGATGATCGAAAACTCATGAAAACACAAAATCTGGACATTTTATCTGGATATTTTATCATAACTCGGTTGCCACTTTGGGTCGAATCAGTGACGCATGCACGTCAGGTCAAAACCAGGCCATTTTCATGGGTCTATCACTAGGTGGCAGTCTCGCCAGGTCTCACTGATCACTTCCCGGAAAGTTTACAGGCAACACTTCATATTTCATGAAAGATGTGAAATCTCCATTTCTAGAAAAAAACAGCGATTTTGATGAAAACTAGCCACTGTTTAGCTTGGGATTTCTCAGGAACAGAGGTGTGTAGAAATACACGGTTTGCACCCACTGAGAGCTTAAAGTCTCACCTTTTAAACGAGCCATTGTATGTGTTCATAGCTATAACACAGAATATGCTGTGGCTGTACAAAAATCATCAACAATGGTCTAGATTGCTGGCACTCTAGGACAAAGCTTCCGAAAACAGCTTGGCATTCAATGAGTTAATGACAGACGTTTATAATTGTTTATGACACGTTCATGACAGTGTCATGTTACTCTTATGTTGATACTGTCAAGTAAAGTGTAACCCAAGTTTTGTTTTTTTAAATGTTTGCAAATTTATTAGAAATAAAGAGTGAAAATATAAAATTATAAGTATTCACAGCCTTTGCTCAATTCTTTGTTGAGACACCATTGGCAGCAGTTACAGCCTCAAGTCCTTTGGAATATGAAGCCGCAAGCTTGGCACACCTATCTTTGGGCAGTTTCGCCAATTCCTCTTTACAGAACCTCTCGAGCTCCATCAGGTTGGATGGGGAGCGCTGGTGCACAGCCATTTTCAGATCCCTCCAGAGATGTTCAATAGGATTTAAGTCTGGACTCTGGCTGGGCCAAGAAAATGTAGTTGTCCTGAAGCCATTCCTTCAATATCTTGGCTGTGTGCTTAGGGTCATTGTCCTGTTGAAAGATGAACCGTCGCCCCAGGAGCATTCTGGAGCAGGTTTTCATCCAGGATGTCTCTGTACATTGCTGCATTCATCTTTCCCTCAATCCTGACTAGTCTCCCAGTTCCAGCATCTGAAAAACATCCCCACAGCATGATGCTGCCACCACCATGCTTTACTGTAGGGATGGTATTGGCCAGGTGAGGAGCGGTGCCTGGTGTCCTCCAAACATAACGCTTGGCATTCACACCAAAGAGTCTTGTCTCATCAGACCAGAACATTTTGTTTCTAATGGTCTGAGAGTCTTTCAGGTGCCTTTTGGCAAACTCCAGGTGGGCTGCCATGTGCTTTTTACTAAGGAGCGGTTTCCATACAGGCCTGATTGGTGGAGTGCTGCAGTGATGGTCGTCCTTCTGGAAGGTTCTCCTTTCTCCACAGAGGAACCCTGGAGCTCTGTCAGAGTGACCATCGGGTTATTGGTCATCTCCCTGACTAAAGCCCTTCTCCCCCGATCACTCAGTTTAGAGGGACGGCCAGTTCTAGGAAGAGTCCTGGTGGTCAAAACTTCCTCCATTTATGGATGATGGAGGCCACAGTGGGACCAGCAGAAAATTTTCTGTACCCAGATCTGTGCCTCGAGACAATCCTGTCTCGGAGGTCTTTAAAGCAGCAGAAACTGTTCTGTACCCAGATCTGTGCCTCGAGACAATCCTGTCTCGAAGGTCTTTAAAGCAGCAGAAAACGTTCTGTACCCAGATCTGTGCCTCGAGACAATCCTGTCTCGGAGGTCTTTAAAGCAGCAGAAAATGTTCTGTACCCAGATCTGTGGCTCGAGACAATCCTGTCTCGGAGGTCTTTAAATCAGCAGAAAATGTTCTGTACCCAGATCTGTGCCACGAGACAATCCTGTCTCGGAGGTCTTTAAATCAGCAGAAAATGTTCTGCACCCAGATCTGTGCCTCGAGACAATCCTGTCTCGGAGGTCTTTAAAGCAGCAGAAAATGTTCTGTACCCAGATCTGTGCCTCGAGACAATCCTGTCTCGGAGGTCTTTAAAGCAGCAGAAAATGTTCTGTACCCAGATCTGTGCCACGAGACAATCCTGTCTCGGAGGTCTTTAAATCAGCAGAAAATGTTCTGTACCCAGATCTGTGCCTCAAGACAATCCTGTCTCGGAGGTCTACAGACAATTCCTTTGACTTTATGCTTGTTTTGTGGTCTTTCCAAATCATGTCCAATCCACAGAATTTCCCACAGGTGGACTCAAATTAAGCTGTAGAAACATCTCAAGGAGGATCAGTGGAAACAGAATGCACCTGAGCTCAATTTTGAGCTTAATCACAAAGGCTGTGAATACTTATCTACAAGTAATTTCTTCGTTTTTTTTATTTTTAATATGTTTGCAAAAATCTCTAACAAACTTTTTTTAAGTTGTCATTATGGGGGATTATGTGTAGAATTTTGAGGAAAAAAATAAATTTCATCCATTTTGGAATAAGGCTGTAACCTATACTTTCCGCATACACTGTAGAGGAAGGCAAGAGGAGGAGAGGAAAGGAGGATGATATAGAGACAGAACAAGAGGAGGAGGGAGGAGATGCCGATAGAGGTAGTGAGGAGAACAGGAAAAAGGGAGGAGATGAGATGGATTGAGGAGAAGAAAGATGGAGGAGAAGAGAGAGAAATAGAGATAAAGAGCAGAGGAAAATGGGAGAAGAGAGGGAGGAAGGAAAGGGGAGGAGAAAAGATGGATGGAGGAGAGGAAAAGAGGGGAGGAGAGGAAAAGAGGGGAGGAGATGGAGAGAGAAAGAACAGAGGAAAAGAGGGGAGGAGAGGAAAAGAGGGGAGGAGAGGAAGAGAGAAAGAGCAGAGGAAAAGAGGGGAGGGGAGGAGAGGAAAAGAGGGAGGAGATTAGATGGAGTGCAGTGAGGCTTAGACATGTGGTCTGTCGTCCAAGTCGGAGGCTTCAGCCAGGTGTGTCTGCGTGTGTGTGTATGTGTGTGTGTGTGTGTGTGTGTGTGTGTGCGTTTGTGTGTGCGTTTGTGTGTGTGTGTGTGTGTGTGTGTGTGTGTGTGCGTTTCTGTGTGTGTGTGTGTGTGTGTGTGTGTGTGTGTGTGTGTGTGTGTCACATCCACGTCAGAGGCTTCGGCCAGGTGTGTCTGTGCTTCACACACGACTGGCAAAGAGCAGAAGAAATCAATGCTCCACACCTCACAGCAGCTTGCCCTTGAGTGACACAGAGGGCATTAACACACACACATCATATACCCCAAACCAACACACATGCCCCAAACCAATAGCAATGCCCTCGTACCCAGCTGGCCTGTAATTGGTAGGTGTGAGATTTAAGGTAATACAAACTGCAGTGTAGTTCTTGGTCTTTAACTATATAAGAAACAATTAGTCTTTCTTTGTATGGGGAGATGAGATTGCTATTTGGCTAGACGCTCACACACACACTCCTCTCTCAACAGTGTATCACAGTAGCCACACACACACACTCCTCTCTCAACAGTGTATCACAGTAGCCAGACAGCGTAGCCAGACAGATGGCAGACAAAAGAGGAAGTAGAAATGGTACAGCCTGACAGATGGGAGGTCCTGGCCAGTATAGGCTTACGGCAGCTAGGGATGACACACACTCGTCCAAGACCACTCACACACACACACACACACACACACACACACACACACACACACACACACACACACTAGTCCCACACCACTAACACACACACAGACACACACACACACACACTAGTCCAACACCACTCACACACACTCTCACACACACACTAGTCCAACACCACTCTCATACACACACTAGTCCAACATCACACACACACCCACACTGGTCCAATACCACTCACACACACACACACACACTAGTCCAACACCACACACTGGTCTGGAGCCTGCTATACCAGCTACGACTGGTGTGCCGATTGCAAAGCAGAAGCAGCAACGGCATCCAGAGCTTCAGCAATAAGTGCTGGACCTGCGCACACCATTACTATCTATGGAGCATGATAACGAGCACACCATTACTATCTATAGAGAATGATAAAGAGCACACCATGACTATCTATAGAGAATGATAAAGAGGAGAATGATAACGAGCACACCATTACTATCTATGGAGCATGATAACGAGCACACCATTACTATCTATAGAGAATGATAACGAGCACACCATTACTATGATTACTTAGAATGATAATGAGCACACCATTACTATGATTACGAAATGATAACGAGCACACCATTACTATCTATGGAGAATGATAACGAGCACACCATTACTATGATTACTTAGAATGACAACGAGCACACCATTACTATCTATGGAGAATGATAACGAGCACACCATTACTATCTATGAGAATGATAACGAGCACACCATTACTATCTATGAGAATGATAACGAGCACACCATTACTATCTATGGAGCACACCATTACTATCTATGGAGAATGATAACGAGCACACCATGACTATCTATGGAGAATGATAACGAGCACACCATGACTATCTATGGAGAATGATAACGAGCACACCATTACTATGATTACTTAGAATGATAACGAGCACACCATGACTATCTATAGAGAATGATAAAGAGCATACCATTACTATCTATGGAGAATGATAACGAGCACAACATGACTATCTATAGAGAATGATAAAGAGCATACCATTACTATCTATGGAGAATGATAAAGAGGAGAATGATAACGAGCACACCATGACTATCTATGGAGAATGATAACGAGCACACCATTACTATGATTACTTAGAATGATAATGAGCACACCATTACTATGATTACGAAATGATAACGAGCACACCATTACTATCTATGGAGAATGATAACGAGCACACCATGAATTAGTCATGGCAAACTATCCTATTTTGTGAAGGAGGCACTTTAAAACTGTCAATTATTCCTAGGCTACTAACATTTCAGCCTACTGGGGCAGCCGTGGCCTACTGGTTAGCACTTCGGACCTGTAACTGGAGGGTTGCCGGTTCAAGCCGCCCCCGACCAGCAGGCATGGCTGAAGTGCCCTTGAGCAAGGCACCTAACCCCTCACTGCTCCCCGAGCGCCGCTGTTGATGCAGGCAGCTCACTGTGTCGGGATTAGTGTGTGCTTCACCTCACTGTGTGTTCACTGTGTGCTGTGTGTGTTTCACTAATTCACGGATTGGGATAAATGCAGAGACCAAATTTCCCTCACGGGATCAAATACTTATACTTATACATATCCAGGCCTACGTTTCATATCCAGGCCTACGTTTCATATCCAGGCCTACATTTCATATCCAGGCCTACGTTTGGAGATGAAAGAGTTCCTGAAGAGCAGAGTGAAGCTAGCAATTCCCAAAGGCAGTATGGAGCTAGACCCTTCAGGGCTTAGTATGTTAGCAGCAGTATTATGAAATCGATTGGGTTTATGATATGGGCTAGCGAAGAGAAGCGAGTTCAGCGAGAAATGTGCTCATATTTTGTAGCTCTAGTGAATGTGTGAGTGAGCGGCAGTATTTTGTTATCAGCTGGAGGCTCTTGAGTGAGTTGTAGCGGCAGCCGTCAATAATAAAACACAAGGCGTAAACACCCACCAGTGTCTGCCGACCCAGATGGGATTCATTGTTTTTCACCCGCAGTCGTTTGATAGATCTTTTATTTTGCTCTTTTTTTGCTCTTTTGATCTTGTCAATGCGTGTTGCTCATGCTAAGATATCTATTATTTTCATAAGATTATTATTTTCCTCATGGCCTGGACATGTAAAACAATGTTGTTCTTCCTAATTCAGAACTTGGCCAGGCCAGGCCAAGTGCGCTGGGCAGCGGATGCCTCCCCGCAGCTGTGTGTTGTTTGCCTATCACATCCAATAAGCCCACTATGGTGAGACCTCACACACACACACACACACACACACACACACACGCACATACATCCAATAAGCCCACTATGGTGAGACCTCACACACACACACACACACACACACACACACACACACACACACACGCACGCGCACACATACATCCAGTAAGCCCGCTATGGTGAGTCCTCACACACACAAACACACACACACACGCACGCACATACTGTACATCCAATAAGCCCACTATGGTGAGACCTCACACACACACACACACACGCACATACATCCAATAAGCCCACTATGGTGAGACCTCACACACACACACACACACGCACACACATACATCCAATAAGCCCACTATGGTGAGACCTCACACACACACACGCACACACATACATTCAATAAGCCCACTATGGTGAGACCTCACACACACACACACACACACACACGCACATACATCCAATAAGCCCACTATGGTGAGATCTCTCACACACACACACACGCATGCACACACATACATCCAATAAGCCCACTAGGGTGAGACCTCACACACACACACACACACACACACACACACACACACACACACACGCATACATCCAATAAGCCCACTATGGTGAGACCTCACACACACACGCACATACATCCAATAAGCCCACTACGGTGAGACCTCACACACACACACACACACGCACATACATCCAATAAGCCCACTATGGTGAGACCTCACACACACACACACACACACACACACACGCATACATCCAATAAGCCCACTATGGTGAGTCCTCACACACACACACACACACACACACACACACACACACACACACACACACACACACACACACACACACACACACACGCATACATCCAATAAGCCCACTATGGTGAGACCTCACACGCACACACATACATCCAATAAGCCCACTATGGTGAGACCTCACACACACACACACACACACACACACACACGCACATACATCCAATAAGCCCACAAACAATCACACAAACCGCATCTGCAGCACTCATAAATAACTAAACAAAACTGCACACACAGCCTAAAGTGGGGGATTAAATTGGGCAGGAAGTGTCTCATTGTGTGCCATCCGTGGGTCTGTCAGGCCACTTTAGCCCGAGGGTTTCTGACATTGCGCTGCTCCATGGTGACAGCAGAGAGCCAAGTAACCAAACTTTCCCCTGACGAGGCATTAGGCAATAGCAGTGAAACATCCAAATTGCAGCCAGCACTACCACACACATGCATCACCATTTAGTCACCCAGGGGTGTCCAGTGGGGCTAAATACAATAAATATCTCCCTGACATCGTCCAGATGGCTGTTTACGGTCAACAGTTTATCAGAGAGTAAAGGCCCTTCACATCAGGAACGATAACTAAAGATAACTAGAACTATAACAATAAAAGCGTCCACACTGACCAACGATAAGTAGTGATAACTAAAGATAACTAGAACTATAACGAAAAAGCGTCCACACTGACCAACGATAAGGAGCGATAACTGAAGATAACTAGAACTATAAAGATAAAAGTGTCCACACTGACCAACGATAAGGAGCGATAACTGAAGATAACTAGAACTATAACGATAAAAGCGTCCACACTGACCAACGATAAGGAACCATAACTGAAGATAACTAGAACTATAACGATAAAAGCGTCCACACTGACCAACGATAAGGAACGATAACTGAAGATAACTAGAACTATAATGATAAAAGCGTCCACACTGACCAACAATAAGGAAAGTCTCTCCTCATGTTGATGAATGTGATGGCTAAAATGTGATAGATTCTGATTGGCTGTCAGCTTTTTATTGTTCTCAAAATCGCTCTGAAAGTGATCCCCAACAATATCAAGGATGAAGAGAGAAAGAGACGGCTTGGGTGGAGAGGGAGAGAGAGAGGAGAGAGAGAGGAGAGGGAGAGAGGGAGAGAGAGAGAGAGAGGGAGAGGGTGGAGAGGGAGAGAGAGAGGAGAGGGAGGGAGAGAGGAGAGGGAGGGAGAGGGAGAGAGAGGGTGGAGAGGGTGGATAGGGAGAGGGTGGAGAGAGGGAGGAGAGAGAGGGAGAGAGGGAGAGGGAGAGAGGAGAGAGGGAGAGGGAGAGGGATGAGAGGGTGGAGAGGGAGAGAGGGAGAGAGAGAGGGAGAGAGAGGGAGAGAGGGTGGAGAGAGAGAGGGATGAGAGGGTGGAGAGGGAGAGAGGGAGAGAGAGAGAGAGAGGGAGAGAGAGGGAGCGGGAGAGAGGGATGAGAGAGAGAGAGAGAGAGGAGAGAGGGAGAGAGGGAGAGAGAGAGAGAGAGAGAGAGAGGGAGAGAGAGGGGGGAGAGAGAGAGAGAGGGAGCGGGAGAGAGAGAGAGAGGGAGAGAGAGGGAGCGGGAGAGAGGGATGAGAGAGAGAGGGATGAGAGGGTGGAGAGGGAGAGAGAGAGAGAGAGGGAGAGAGAGGGAGCGGGAGAGAGGGATGAGAGAGAGAGGAGAGAGGGAGAGAGGGAGAGAGAGAGAGAGAGAGAGGGAGAGAGAGGGGGGAGAGAGAGAGAGGAGAGAGAGGGAGAGAGAGGGGGGAGAGAGAGAGGGAGAGAGGGATGAGAGGGAGAGAGAGGGATGAGAGGGTGGAGAGGGAGAGAGAGAGGAGAGAGAGGGAGAGGGAGAGAGGGTGGAGAGGGAGAGAGAGAGAGGGATGAGAGGGTGGAGAGGGAGAGAGAGAGGAGAGAGAGGGAGAGGGAGAGAGAGAGGGATGAGAGGGTGGAGAGGGAGGGAGAGAGAGAGGAGAGGGAGAGGAGAGGGAGAGAGAGAGAGAGGGTGGATAGGGAGAGAAAGAGACGGGTTGGGTGGAGAGGGAGAGAGAGAGGGAGAGAGAGAGAGCGGGAGAGAGGGTGGAGAGGGAGAGAGAGAGAGAGGGAGAGAGGGATGAGAGGGAGAGAGAGGGATGAGAGGGTGGAGAGGGAGAGAGAGAGGAGAGAGAGGGAGAGGGAGAGAGGGTGGAGAGGGAGAGAGAGAGAGGGATGAGAGGGTGGAGAGGGAGAGAGAGAGGAGAGAGAGGGAGAGGGAGAGAGAGAGGGATGAGAGGGTGGAGAGAGAGGGAGAGGGAGAGAGGGTGGAGAGGGAGAGAGAGAGGGTGGAGAGGGAGGGAGAGGGAGGGATGAGAGGGTGGAGAGGGAGAGAGAGAGGGTGGAGAGGGAGGGAGAGGGAGGGATGAGAGGGTGGAGAGGGAGAGAGAGAGAGGGTGGAGAGGGAGGGAGAGGGAGGGAGAAGAGAGAGGGGGAGATTGATTTGAGGTCAGACGTTTGTTTTTGCACGCCAGTCAGTCATGCCTCATTATTGGCAAGCTCATTTAGGAAAACTGACAGAGCAGATCATATTCATTCAAGACTACCTCACAAAAACTCTCTTTCTTACACACACACACACACACACACACACACACACACACACGAATACACTTTGGCAGAAAAACACCTTTAAAGGGACACCAGGCAAGCCTGATGCTTTTTCTCTACGAAACTCCCCCTCGCTCGGTCTGAAGATCTTTTCCTTTTCTTTGCGTCTTCAGTCAAGGGTTTTCGCTGCTTCTTCACCGGCTCTGCCATTATACACACGTTTGCAACAATCTCTAGCGTTTTGTTAGCCTGCCTCTGTGCTGTAAACTGATCCTGCTTCGGTCGGCGGGTAGGATACACCGAACTTGCAAGTGGGATATTCTTCCTACAGGCAGTAGGGGCGGGCGAGAGAGCCTTCATTCGCCCCGTAATGAGTCATTTAACTATATACCGACTTACGAAGATGATTTAATTAACATGAAAACGTTGCCTGGTGTTCCTTTAACCCTCTAGGCGACACGGTCGAGTTTACTCGACAAGATTTAGTCAAATAGGGTGTCATATTTCGTTCGACCTCCACTCCATTAGATGGCAGACATGTCATACGTCATCCCCGAGTCCGAAAAAGGTCATGCTTTAAACAAAACTTTTGAGCTACAGCGCATTGAATCAGTGCATGCAATTCTGGAGCTAGTGTGCGTATGAGCCAGTTTATCAGAGCGATATTGTCAACGTCAGCGAGTATTTGCATTAGATTATCGTCTAATGGCATCAAAAAAGTTTAACCGAAATGAAGTGTTGGGTCTTCTATTCGCGGACCCTGATTTTGAAGGGGAATATCTGCCTTCAGAAAATGACAGTGATTCGTTTGGTGAGGCTTCAGATGCGTCCCTGCCTTGCAATGATGCAGCTGGACAAAGTGAGAGTTTAGCTTACACCAAGCACAAACGTTGAATCATTTGCCCAATGTCAGTGGTGGGAATAATGTTTCACGGGGTCGGAGTGTTCATTGGGAAGTTAGCAGGGTGTTAGTGGTGTGGCGAACGAGGCTGGAGGTAGCCTAATGTCCATGTAGCGAGCGCTAGCTTCTGTCTTCTGACCGTGTGCCTCTCCGCAATCACGGCGACAGTAACGTGGTGGAGCCTTTGTATAATGCCACTGGGTATGTTAGACGAGGTCGAAGTGCTCATAGGACAGTTAGGGGGGAACGTAGAGGCAGTGTCGGGAGTCGCAATGAGAATGACAGTAGGCCTAGTCCGAGCTGCGCAAATTCTCTCCACTCGGCGCGCGTGAGGCAGATCTGGCCATGCTGCTCGCATGGTGGAGGTGGTGACACGGGGCAGGGGAGCCATTAGGTCATGCATAGTCTATCACAAGATGATGGGAATGCCGGCCCTGTATGGATAGGGATAGGGAGTCATTATCTCTACAGCAAAAGGCCTGCTACATAAAAAAAAAAAAAAAAATGTCAGCCATTTATTAGTAATGATTTACACTGTTGATTTGCTATCTATTTCCCTGATCATTTAGGACATACACTATGTGTTCCTTTTTGTGTGTTCATGTCCTTGTGATGTGTGTGTCTTTGTCAGCTAAGAAAAAAACCCACAAAAAAAACATCAACAAAAACAACAAAAAGAAAAAAAAATACTAACATTGTCTCTTGTCTTGTCTCGTCATCTCACTCCTGATCTGTGCCTTGCCGTGGCAAATGAGCTTTTGAACTAAACAGGTCTTGTCTACTTGTGTTTGTGTGTCATCTGAATAATATATATGTGCCACATACATGGAATCAGAGTGCCTACTGTATGTAGTAAATGGAAAATCTCTACAGCAAAAGGCCAGTCTACCGCTACATGCATTTGGTTTGTTTCTGCCATTTATTAGTAATGATTTACACAGTTTGTTCACTACTTACTATTTACCTGAGCATTCAGTATTGTGCAATATAGCATACAGAAGGTGAGGGACATTTTGGGGGGAAAGAAGTGGTTCATTTTATCATTCAAACATGCAACTTTTCATGAAAATTCTATAATCCAAGATGGCCGCCGCCATATGACGTCATAATATGCTAATTAGATATAAACTTTTAATCTCTACATAAACTTTGGGTCATCCTTAATATTTCTCTAATTTACAGAGAGTCTCTATCTCTTATCACTTTTAAGATATAGCCTTTTAAAAATGAAGATGTCAAAATTGATCGTTTCGAAAAAAAAACCTCTGGCGCCTAAAGGGTTAAGAAAACCTTCTAAATGGCGGACCACAGTGGAGCCCAAATCTCACTTGTATGTTAATATAAAAATAAAGATGAGATAGTTCATCTTATAATGGACCTTCACAGCCGAGGAAAGAGTTCCAACCAATATATATATATATATATATATGGCAAATGAGCTTTTAAGATATAGCCTTTTAAAAATGAATATATATATATATATATATATACAGTTAAAGTTTTTAACCTGATGAGACTGCAGACTCACATGCCAGCCATTCTAACCATTACACAAGCTGTTGACATGACACTGAAAACCAGAATGAATGAAGGAGTCACATTCATTATGCATGAGGAATACGTTTTATTTTAATGTGATCGTGGTTATATGGTGTTGTGGGGGTGCAGCGTTCAGTCTTAATGAACAGCGTGTCTTCTGCAGCCAAGTTCCTCTGTGTTTCACAAAGGCAACAGGAAGCCCTTTCTTTGTCATGCTTTATTCAAGAGGATCCTCGATGCTTGTTAATTTGCTGAACTCTTCACCTTCTCCTCCCCGGTTAACGGCGACACCACAAAGACGCTAGACATCTCCGACTCCCGCTCGTGTAGCGGACGCGGCGCTGAATCACCGGAATCAGAGAGTCTACTAGAGAGTCGCTTGTGCTTCCGAACGACCACCGTCATTTCCGACAGCTGTCGTCACCCGTCACTACTGATCTGTGGAGTCTGCCGAAACAAAGCACAGGGCGCGGTTTGCAAGAGATTTCCCTGGCAGTAATTTCATATAGGATTTCTGCCAAAACCAGAGAACATGAATTAAATAGTAATGCCTCAGCTAGACATGACGCTATAGTGATTTATTTTCATTTCAATGTAATAAAGTAAGTGTATCTACAGCACTTTTCCCATCTTGCACTCAATCCATTAGTTAGTGAATATATCCAGGCATCTGCGATACTATCCGAAACAAACAGCGTGCAGTTGCTCACGTGTCAGTGCCACGTTTCACCCGTCCCCCCCTGTAGTTTAATTGAATGAACCCACTCACCCCCTCACCCTGGCCACTGTGTCTAGTTTCTAGTTTCTTCTCCATTGTTGCTCTCCCTTTTTTTTTAGCAAATGATTATTTGGAGGCCACCTTAATTGAATCGGGCCCCTGCGGTATTAATCGTGCGGCTAGGCCGGAGCGGAGCGGAGTGGGCTGGGTGGATTAGATGCAGGTCAGGTCTTTACATTCTGTAATTAAGGTCGCTGGGGAGGCCCTGTGATGGGGGGAGACTGGAGGGGAGGGATGCACCAGGCTCTTGCTTTGCCAGGGTTGGCTGAGGGTACTTGGAGAGGCCTGGGTGTGCGGGGGTGGGTGGAGAGGAGAGGGGAGAGGAGGGGGTATTATCTCTCCAGCCAAAGGGCATTAATTACGCGGGGCAGAGAGCCGTGATCAAATATGAGCCGGGGTCCTCTGGGCTCCCCTAGCATTCTGCTCCCGCCTCCGAGCCCTGTGGGGCCCTGTAGGACAGACGGCTAGCGGTAAAGTGAAGTGTGTGTGTATGTGTGTGTGAATGTATGTGTTCTTATCTTGGTCATGTTTTATATGTGTGTGTGTGTTTGTGTGTGTGTCTATGTGTGTGTGTGGGGAGGGGGGGGGGGGGGGGGGGGATCTTGTGAGGAACATTTTTTGTCAGTCGGGGAAGCTTATAGGTTTAGGACAAACAAGCCATATCAATACGATATGATGTCCATGCATTAATGTGTGTGTGTGTGTGTGTGTGTGTGTGTGTGTGTGTGTGTGTGTGTGTGTGTGTGTGTGTGTTTTGTGTAGGTAAAAGTAGTCAGTCAGGGTAAAGGTAATCAGCGTAGGTAAAAATCCCACAGCATATGAAGCACATTCCTACTACATTGCCCTTGATAATTTAGCATGCAGTTAGCGCTAGCGGTATGGTTTCCACATGTCAACTACTTGTTCAAGGCTCCTGCATTAGTAATGAGGGCTCGTCCCTCTGAGAGTCACTCCCTCACCCTGTCCATCAGCATAGCTCGGGGACTTAGCATTCATTAATTCAATGAGCTCTCCTCTCTCAACCTCAACTTAGATGTGTGGTGTAACAGGAACCTAATTGGACAGAGTGCATTAAACTTTCCATGCACAAAGAGACAGTGTTCATCACTGTAGACTCCCATGCACAAAGAGACAGTGTTCATCACTGTTGACTTCCCATGCATAAAGAAACAGTGTTCATCACTGTAGATCTGGATGTTAAACCAGGCAAAGCAGTGTAGGACTGGTCCAATATTAAACAAGGGAAAAGCAGTGTAGGACTGGTTTATTGTTAAACAAGGCAAAAGCAGTGTAGGACTGGTTTATTGTTAAACAAGGCAAAAGCAGTGTAGGACTGGTTTATTGTTAAACAAGGCAAAAGCAGTGTAGGACTGGTTTATTGTTAAACAAGGCAAAAGTGGTGTTGGGGGGTCCAATGCGAGGACATGCATATTACGGCTTCTTTATGAATTATCACCAGGACATTAATGATCAACCCACAGACAAGCCCACATTTTTAAGTGGATCTGCCGTTGTGCGTGGGCAAAATGGAAATGCTTTCCAGTGTAGATTTTGTGTCATTTAGTTTTCTAGATTAATGAAAGGGTCGTCCCCTCACCGACTCTTGCTAACGTTCTTAACATTTGGAGGGCTTATAGTGACTAATCTCATTTTAACCTCCACGGAGTCTGTGTTCCTCTCCTCCTCTATCATGGTGAATTGCCTTGGAATGCACATATTGCAATTTTGCTAAACTTCTCAGCAGTGACCTTATATCACATACCCTTGGAATGACAAACAATAATTAATGTCACCCATATGTCTAAGCGCTGCCCCTGCTACTGTGGCCAGAAACTATTTGTGTGGATAAATGACTGTGCTCAGATGCAGTGTTGCCAGATTGGGTTTAGTGATTTCCGCCCAGTCACGCTCAAAAACCCGCCCTCTTCAGCAAAAAAACGCCCCAACAACGATTTTGTCATAGAGACCCATTCAACTCAAAATGTTATTTGCCCGCCTAAAGCTTATTTTCCCCCGCCTGACGAAGTCAATAGAAGCCCAATTGGGCGGGCACCCGCCCAATCTGGCAACACTGCTCAGATGAGGGGATAAGGGTTAGGAAGGCTCTTCCTGGCTACGTACTGTATGGGGAATCAGGGTACACGTCAGTCCAGTACACGTCAGTCAGGGTACACGTCAATCAGACGCAGATGTCCTCACATTAGCTCACTCACTTTGGGCTTTCCAAGGACATGTGGACTTTCTAGATGTTCACCCATCAACAGCACCCTGGGAATCCAGAGTTTTCGAGGAAGCATTTGCTCAGCGAAAGACTCTGGCAATGAGTAATGATGCACGTAACTTTTGCCCCTTGCATCACGGGGAACCAATCATAGTCATATCTAAGTCCCAGTATGCTAAGCAAGACTTATGTTGAGCATTATACATATCCAATAAATATGGTGATAAATATAATATGTGCTAGTGAGTTTTGTGTAGGCCCATGGTGTTTAAACATGTGTTAAGTTCCAGCATGCTTAGCAAGACTTATTTGGAACGTGAGAAACCTGGACTAAAACTAGATTCCTGCTCTTGAAGGTTCCTCCGATGGTAAATAGGTGATGGCTATGAGCATATGAAAAGACAGAACATAAGAATTATATATATATATACATATATATATAATTATATATATATATACATCACTGATTCTTGAGATAAGGGACAAAAGTACTTTTGAAAACTGACATACAAAAAATCGATACTACATTAATTTGAATTGGATATCATCATAAACATAGATCTCATCTACAGTATCATGCCTGAAAAGGTACAGGTTTTTTATTAACCACTTTTTATAAAAATTGACATTTACTGACTTAGTAACTTGTCATTTGTCAACTCCGTCTGACACATGAAAATATGATTTTTTGTGTGTTTGATCAATCCAACAACACTGTAAAGTCTTTAAGTGTGTAGAAATGGTGTGCCTTAGTAAGGTTTAGTGATAAATTGCATTTTATACACTTTTAATATCATTTTACATTGTTTTGGAATAAGCCATTTTAAATTACCTTAATTTAGTTTACTATTTTTACATTTTTAATATATACAATCAGTGGTTTTGTGCACACAAGACACTGATGCATGTAGATAAGTTGGTGTTTTAATGTATGAACACACTCATTTGAAACAAACACTCAAAAGAAACATACATTTTTTTTATAAAAATGAAAAACCTCCATCTTACGGGATTGACACACAACTGACGGTGTTGACAAACTAATCGAGAATCAAACTGATTAAAGATATTTACCTGGTTTTGACATGGCAGTATCAAGGGAAAAGGTATCAAACTTCAAACAAAGAGTTTCTACAGGACCTCAGGCAAGTAAGTTCAAACAAAGAGTTTCTACAGGACCTCAGGCAAGTAAGTTCTACTGTATGTTTTGCTCCAATTTCTCTCAGCAAGTAAGTAAATCATTACTGCCTTCGGTGTAGAGCCAAGTGTTAGATATTAGATATATAGTTTGTCTAACCTGTGGGACTTGGGCATTGGACAAGAGGTGTTAAACATGCCTACGCTCTATGAAGTTCATAACATCAGGGGCTATGGCATAGAGCTCCCTGGTCTGGCTTGCTTGGAGGGGACAAGCTGTCAGTTTCAAAATCTTTCACTGGACAGAAACAGACATCCCTCCTACTAGCCTAGTCGCCTACTGTAGTTCTACTGGTCATCTTGCTATTTTATAGTTGTATCAGGTAGCTAAGTTGACTTTACATTCTCCTATGTGAGCCTAACACTTCAGCCATTTGGAACAGAACACACCAGAATAGGCCTGTTTAGTAAGCAGGATTTGATGGCTGCATTGCAATTCAATGCGGAAGTAATCCAAGTATTCAGAATACGTTACTCAGATTGAATATGTTACAAAATACATATTTAGGCATGTATTCTGTATTCTGTAACATAATACTTTTTGAAAGTATCCTTCCCAACACTGCCTACATCTCATGAGTCCCATGCGCTTTCCCACCAGTGGAGCTAGTTGGCTAGTTGATCAAACTTTTGCCAACTTAAAAAAAAAAAGCTTAACTCCAGTCGCGATTCAAAGACCGCTGTTTTCCAGCAACAGCATCCATCTTTTTTGTTTTCAAGTAGCAGGGAATTCACGTGGAACCATCGCAACTCTGTCATCATTATGTTAAGCCCGCCCACCGACTCTACACACGATATGATTGGCCTGATCGAAGTTGCTGCTGCTAGGGTACGTCTAGATTTCTAGGCTACCCTCCTCCCATATTTAGGGTGAAAATTGGCAGTAGGACCACAAGGATGAAAAAACTCAACTTTCATCAATGGACTTTCCTAACCACCAGTGATCATCATATACCACTGCCAGCCAATCCCCTGTCTCAATACTGTTGATAATGATATCAACAGTAGCACCCCCAGGATCTTTCAATGGCTCCTCTTCCATTTCATTCACTAAATCTTACATTTCATCGACCGAATCCCCTGCTTCTCCCAACTCGTCTTCCATCTCCTGCATCAACATGGCCAATGGACGGCTCTTCCTGGCCCTTGCATCAGTCTGCTGCTCCTCTGAGCAGTCTCTTATACAAAGAGTAGCTGGGGGAAAGCATTGGCAATCCAATGGCTCACTGCAAGAGCATGATAGTTGTCTGTACCTAACACTAAACTGGCGAAGCCTATGAAGAAGCCGATACTTCTTTAGAACCTTGCCTGATACACTGCAAAAAATGAAATCTAACCAAGTACTATTAATCGTATAATAAGATCAAAAAATCTATTTGGTATTGTTTCTAGTTGATTTTATATCAAGATAAAAAACTAGTTTGTATTGTTTTCAGTATAAAGAGACTTACCTAGCGCTCTCTTGAAAGATCATTTTGACTTAATTTAAGAAGACTTTGACTTATTTTAAGAAGTCTTATCAAGACACATTTACTTAACGCACCGGCAGACAAATTGGCTTACTTTTAGGACAAATTTGCTTAACCCACTGGAAGAAAAAAATAGCTTATTTTCAGGATGAGATGTCTTAAAATAAGTCAAACATTTTTTAAATTAAGTCAAATGATTTCATGAGAAAGCGCTAGGTAAGTCTCTTTATACTGAAAACAATACAAGCTAGTTTTTTATCTTGATATAAAATTAATAATCTTGGTTAGATTTTATTAGATACGAAATTTTTGCAGTGTAATGCCAGTTGTCTGTGACCTGATTTTTCAACGGCTCGTTTTTGTGCCACATGAATTGTATAATTCCTTCTCAGCTCTTGTGGAAAAGAAGATTTCTCCTAATGTTGGAGTTCCGATGTTGGCTTCCCGTTATCATCCTCTCTGTTTCTGTTCATGGAGAATCTATAATCATTTTAGTCATCTTTTAGTTTGACATTTGACTTTTCTATTTGAGCCTTCTTTTTCGCCATTCCTGCTTTCTTAGTTTGTGTTGCTCTTTTGTTAATTTCTTAACCTTTTCTTTCAATGCTTTTATCTCCCTTGCATGTCTTTTCCTGGTTTTTCTCCTCTCTCTCTTGAAGTAGGCTCCTCAACAGCCTGGTCCAGAGGACATTCTGGTGGGGTGTCTTTTTCATTAAGCCATCTATTCTGCATAGCTCTGGACCTTTTCTTTGCTTTCCTCCAATTCTTTGTGCGGTGCCTTTTTGCTCTGGGTCCTAATTCTCCTACTTGTTTTACTTTTTTGTTTTGGACCCTGTCCTTCCATCTCTGTCTCTCCTTTTCTAACTGCTGTTTACTGTCTAACTGTCCCTTCTGCTTTCTGGGTCACTGATAATTCTTTCTCTCCCTGTTCTCTGGTACTGTTTCTTTGTTTTTGCTCCTACACTGACTAGTCTAGCCATGTCTGCCTAGAGTACAGATAAAAACAATACTTTTTATGAGTTATTATTATAAGTTATTTGGCATTTGGGTATATTAAGATGTTTTAAGTCAATCAACATGCATACTTAGATCATATTACCATGTTATGTAGTTGTTATACATTACTTAATGAGTATTTGGGAGCACTTTTTCACTCCATCAGCTTACATGTCAACACAGTCATACAAAATATCTGACAGAGTTGATGCACTGCAAAAAATGAAATCTAACCAAGTGTTAATAATCTTCTATTAAGATCAAATAATCTATTTGGTATTGTTTTTAGTATGAAAAGACTTACCTAGTGCTCTCCCGTAAGATCATTTTGACTTAATTTAAGAAGACCTTGACTTATTTTAAGGTGTCTTATCAAGACAAATTTACTCAATGCACTGGCAGACAAATTTGCTTGTTTTTAGGACAAATTTGCTAAACGCACTGGCAGACAAATTTGCTTGTTTTCAGGATGAGATGTCTTAAAATAAGTCAAACTTTTCTTAAATTAAGTCAAATGATTTTATGAGAAAGGGCTAAGTAAGTCTCTTTATACTGAAAACAATACCAACTAGTTTTTTTTTATCTTGATATAAGATTAATAACACTTGGTTAGATTGTGTTAGATAAGCAGTTTTTGCAGTGTGTCTGACGGAGTTGACAAAACAACATGTTTTTTTTTACTTAATCATGTGTAGTAGATGGTAGCCATTTTGATTTTCCTCAGTTGCCAGCTGCCACTAAACTAAACCAAAATACCAACTTTTATTTCAAACTTCTTGATTGAATTCAGCTCTACTTTAAAGACAGTGTTGACACATAAAAGCTGTGACCACAGGGATTTCAACTTGTTTGCTTAATATTATTTTTTTTTTTTTAAAAAAACACTTACGAGACCATGTGTTGGACTGCTGCATCCATCAACAGAAAGAAGTCAAAGGGGGTCCTCAGAGTTAAAGCTGACCAATATATGCCTGATTTATTTTGAATTTGAAAAATATCTGACGGAGTTGACATGAATTGAGGACATATTTTGAAAGGATGCTGTTAATGTATAAAATAATGCAATGTTCACTTTAAGTATTTTGTGATATTTTATTAAGCCATCCAATTAACCTCATAATTATATTTGTGCATTTTGGGCATTTTAAAACACTTTATTTTTGCAGTTTGATCCTGTAACCTCTGCGGAGGACGAGTTAATTTGCATGGGCTTTCATAGTACAGTGCCGGTATTTTATGAAATTACTATGAAATAATATAAATATAGCCAAAACTAAGAGTCTAAACATACACAAGTCTTTCATATCCAACTTTTTAAGGCTTTTTAAATGAAATAATTTATTGTTTTTTAAGGGAAATTGCAACAATTTGATGGGGGACATGTTTTGTCCCTTATCTCAAGAATCAGTGATACACAATCATGCTACTGTTCTCTCTAGACATTAGTGTGCCCACTAGTGTTCTTAGTGTGTGGAATCGTGACTGATTTGTTAAATTGAGCAAGCTAATGCAATGCAAGTGTATAATTTCACTGAGGTAACTGACCCACACTGACCAGGGGTCACTAAAACACATGGATATGTCTTTCCAGTATCTGTGCAAAAGCCAACGTATTGCATATTAAAATCATTTATCAGCTCTGCTGTTGACGACTTGACCATCATTTTACGGATCATAGATATTACAAGGATGGATATTGTACGTTGGGTTTAGGACTCGAGCGGGTGAAGTTGATGTGCCAGCCTGCTGTGATTTAGTGCTTGGGGAGGAGGAACAGTACTTGGGTGGGGAAATTATGATGTCAATGTGACTAATGGTCTAATCACATTTTGCCAGTTTTATGCACACTTAAAATAAAATCACACTTGTTTTTATTCATTTCATTTTGCAAGATTTCTCTCTCTCTCTCTCTCTCTCTCTCTCTCTCTCTCTCTCTCTCTCTCTCTCTCTCTCTCTCTCTCTCTCTCTCTTTCGCATGCTCTCAATTTTCTATTTGAAATGCACAAACACACACACACACACACACACACACTCTCTCACACACACACACACACACATAAAACACACACACACACACACACACACTCTCAGGTCCTTCCCCTCTAGATATTAGACATATAAGCATCCACAAAAGCATGGAGTCAGCCCCCTTCACGACACATAAATATGGAGGAGAGACAATGCATTTTACGGGTGAGCTGCTTCTCACCACATAAAACAGAGCTGGACAAAGACGCTGAATAAAACATAAAGATCAAGACCAACATCACAGGGAGAAATGTACCCCCCTCCTCACGCACACATTCACCTACCTATATACACACACACATATACACACACACACACACACTGTTCCACTTGTCCACCTCAGCCTAATTCAGAAACTAGAGAAGCCATGGGTGTTTTTCTGCTTGCCGGAGCGTGCCGACAAACCCAATGAGCTGAACAGGAATAACTATATAAGCGTTATTGTCCTGGAACCGCAGTGCAGCGTGTGAATGTGGACATTCAGGTGGTTGGGCATCAGGTGGCCCTGCCAGGTGAATACTCAGTGCCAGGGGAGGTGGGGCAGGAGGGTGTGGCGCACAAGATGGAGGGGCAAATAGCAGGTGGCAGGCACAAAAAGACTCACAACATGCATACACACACACACACACACACACACACACACAGAACATACATACAGTCACACTCACACACACTCTCACACACAAAGACCTTCATGTCTTCTATGTATACACACATGTGTGCGCACACACGTGCACACACACATACACACACACACAATCACAGAAAGCTTTTGGAGCGTATAAACACTCCCCCCACCCCACATCAAACCCAAATTCACGGTTGCAAAACCCACACACAGCTTCAGCACAATGCCAAAGAGCCAGGCTCTGTGATGAGGCAGGCAGAGTGTATCGTCCACCACAGTGACCACATCCCGTTACGCTGGGATTCAAAAACCTCTGGCACCAGCTAGACCTGAAGTGGGTCTTCCCAGTCAAGCCATGGATCAGTTAGTTACCAGTGCAATTGCTAATGAAGGCATCTGAGTGGACTTAGGGTCCAGTAGTCCTCCCATGTGAAGTGAAGTGCACGCAGCAGGGGAAGGCAGTCAGTAAAGCATCTCTCAGCTGCATCGCCCTCTAGAGGTTTGAGATGGAACAGCAGTGGCCATTCATATTCCCTGGTGTACAAAAAGGGTCTGACTTGTACATTTCTGTACCAAATCACTGCATCCACTTTATATGTCTTTTTTGGCTGTCCAAGTGCTGGGCTGAAATTTGTATTTAGTTATTGAATTACAGAATACACATTAATCCTTTCTAATGTAGAGACACAGTGTGTGTGCTTATTGGCTAGGACACTGACAAATGACCAAGCGCCCAAATAGGTCAGTGCAATAGCCATAAATAAGACTACTCCACAGGAATGTGTGTGTGCGCGTGTGCGTGTGTGTGTGCTACAGTATAGTATAGAGAACTAAAACATTAGGCTATTCCTCAACTGCCACGCTAAAACAGCTTGGTTTTGTTTTCAGCCCAACTGTAATTGTAGTCATGCGCATGTTCTGCCCTAGTCCTGTAGTCTTGAAACCTTAATCTCTTAATTGGCAGGAGCTAAATTCTTTTTAATTAGAAAACAGATTAGTGTTTGTTATTCTAATGTTTAATTTATTTCGACACGTCTAATATTGATCCGCCTACCATTTAGGTCATTGTCATGCCGCAGTTTTTGTTTTTTTTCCCCCCAGACTAAATTCCACTATTACAAAACACTGGCCTTTTGCATATTGATGGCAAAACATATGCAAATGAGTAAAAAATTGCTCACAGGAAAACTGTGGTGAGATCAGGTGTGCCAGCCGTTTTTGACCAATAGGAATCCCCAGAGGGAGGAGGGAGGGGAGAGAATGTCAGCATCACAGTATCAGAACTCTGGAGTATTATGACATCAGAGCATGAGTGAATACAAAAGATTCTAAAAGCGGAGCTCTGTTCTAGAATCTTTGGTGAATACTAATGTATGCCCACGTTAAACAGGGGAACTCCACCAGCAAATCCAGGCATTTCAATTCTCATTGGTTAATAAACCAGAGGCTTCTGTTTGATTAAGTGGCTACATGCCTTGCCCAGATACATACTGTACACACAGCAACACACACACATACACACACACACCAAGGGAAACACAACCTCCATTAGGCTGCAGCTCTGCACATTTGGCTGTTGGCTGTTGAAGTTGCATATCAAAGACAGCCACCCTTCAAACAGACAATCTTAGCACAGTGCTCCTTAAAACTAATATTCCACATGTACTCTCCAACTACAGTCTGTACGGGTGCAAATTGGACACGTTTTTTTAAATGATTTCATCAGCCGAACGAGCATAAGTACCCTATGCATTATTTATCTTCCGACATAGACAACGGACAGACCCCTGAAATGATGTCATTAAATATGTATTCCGTTTGAATCAAAGTGAGTTGTGGCGGTGTCTCTCTGAAGACCCCTGCTGTGAGTCGAGAGGTGGGCCTGTTACCATACCCCCCACCCCCCCCGCCGAGTATATTTCGTTTCAGTGTTTCATCAACTCATTGTGTATGAGAACACACACCTGGACACCCTACTAAGCGCGCACACACACACACACTGGATTATGTGTAGCAATAACTATTGCTAACAGATCTATTGCCAAATGACAAAGGCTAAAGGCAAAGATAACCTTACGTTTTTGCTGGTTTGCTTATTATGTCATTGATTTGATTTGATATGATTTTGTGGTGTCGAATTATAATTAACTGATTCAAACTCAAAAGAATTGTGACAAAGCAAAAGGATACTGCAGAAGGTGTAGCTTTAATCCAACACAGAGCATAGGTTCGCGAAGCCAGCTACAAGCATCCTGTCTTTACACAGCTTATATACCCCTTTTCAGTAGCATCATTTGTTTTTGTTAACTCAGAATAGAACAGAGCTCCTATGTCCTTCTTACCAATTTAGGCATATGTGCCTAAGTATTAATTCTGTATTTCTGCAAGTGACCTCTGACCCTGCCTAACAGCCGCTGAAGCTGACCCATCTCCCTAGGCCTCTATACCCTTATAGGTAAATATCTAGCTGCATGCCCTTGTGTGTAAGCTTCCGGCCTCAAGTATGTATACCTTAGCTAATAACCCCTTCTGTTTCACCACATGGACCTCAGACAGTTTTCCCCAATGTACAGAACATCTTTTCATAAAACTAAAGAATATCTTTTTTTTATAAAATCACGACAATTTTGACAATTTTATTGTGTACATCTTGAGTGGACTTCTCATGCCAGTGGTATAATAGTTTAGACTTCAGCAAGCTCTTTGGAAGTTTCAAGCATGTGTGAATGAAGCAGGAGTTTAGCATGAGTTAATAATGTACATTTGCTAACACTTATTGTACAATTAGCATGAGTTAATAATGTACATTTGCTAACACTTATTATACAATTAGCATGAGTTAATCATTAAAACTAACACCTATAACATAACACTCCCTTGAAACAGTTCCGTGCCTTCTATATCGTGGGCAGCCGTGGCCTACTGGTTAGCACTCTGGACTTGTAACCGGAGGGTTGCCGGTTCGAGCCCTGACCAGTGGGCCGCGGCTGAAGTGCCCTTTTTTTTTTTTTTTGTGATTAACATTTTTTATTAGAAAAGAATGAGATGTTACATTTACAGTCACATTTAACTTGAACATATACACCACAAACAGTACATACAGTACGACACTCAATACATAGTTCTGATAGACAAAAATTATATAGTGAAGGATATTAAAGATAGCAGTTACATTGTCAACATTAGTTAAGAAGTATAAAGCATTCCCCATAAAAATTAAATCAATTAAAAAGTCAATAAATGAATAATAATAATAATAACAATAGTAATAATAGTAATGATAATAAATCCTACATTCAGGTCAGAATATTCTGTTTCACAAGGAGATCTTGTATGGACCGTGTAATCCACGACCATGCCTGGATAGTTGTTAGTTTGGCCTTGTTGAGGCGCGCAGTAGTACACTCAAGAGAGGTAATATACTGGTAGGCAGTTAGCCAATATTGTGTTAAGGGTAGATTAGAGTGGAACCAAAGCCTTAAGATGGTCTTTTTTGCCGCCGTAAGCCCTGCCAAGAGTAGTCTACGTTGGTTGAAAGTGATGGATAGCTGGGAATCATCATTAAGAAGGCAGAGGGAGGGGGTAGGTTGTATATCAACATTCAGTAACAATGACATTATAGAAAATACATCAGTCCAGAAGCGTCTGATTGGGGTGCACTCCCAAAACATGTGCATTGTTGTGCCAAGTGCCTGATCTGGGCAGTGAGTGCAAATAGGGTTTGGGACTAATTTCATTTGGAAGCATTTCAATGGAGTAGCATATGCCCGATGTATTAGCTTGAAGTGTATGAGTTGATGCGCAAGATTTTTTGAGGCGTTACTCAAGTTTTCCCATATATTTTCCCATAAAGGAGGTGGGCCAAGTGTTTTCAATTCCATTTCCCATACCCTTTCTACAGCTAGGTGTCCTGATTGGTGAAGGATTATAGCATTGTAAATGACTGTTACAGTCCCTCTGGAGTTTTGCATGGGTCTGACCCACTTTTCCATTGGGTGCTCTGGAATCTGCTGATCCCAGGGCACTCCGTAAGCCTTCATAGCAGATCTTAGCCTAAGGTAAAGGAAGTATGACGTACCTGGCAGATCAAAGTCGTTTTTTATGTCTAAAAATTGGCGCAGTGCAGTATTGTCAAATAAATCACTGAAAACAGTGACTCCTTTACGAGCCCAACATGGAAATGCAAATGGCTTCCCACCTGACTGAAAATTATAATTGTTCCATAATGGAGAAGTTTTGTAAAATTTACTTGTTACGCCCAGCATTTTTTCGGTTTTCCTCCAGACATTAAGGGAGTTAACTATGATAGTCCCATAACGTAGCTGGATATTTTTGCGACCTGTGCCTGTATAAAGTAAATCCTCTAAGCGGTGTGGTTGAACACGTGCTGCCTCTATTGCCCGCCATGGGACTTGTGAATCCTGGTGTCTCCACACCTGTAATGACCTAATTTGGAAGGCATAGTAATAGAAATGTAGATTAGGGACCGCCAAGCCTCCTGTAAGCTTGCTTCTTTGTAAAGTTGTTAATTTAATTCTGGCACGTTTTCCACCCCAAATAAACTGTGACATGAGAGAGTGCATTTCAGAAATAAATTTAGGTGGAGGAGCAACTGGAATCATGAAGAACAGAAAATTTACACGGGGTAAGATATTCATTTTGATAGTTGAAATTCTGCCTTGCATTGCTACTTGAAGAGAGCCCCATCTCTTTAGATCTTGCTCTACTTTCCTTTTCATTCCATTAAAGTTTTCATTAACAATTTTATGCAGACTAGGATAAATCTCTATGCCAAGGTAGGTGAAGGAGAAGCAGACAGGGATGTCGGCTGGTAGCTGAGTATTCTTAGCCGCTGAATTCAAAGGGAAAATGGCAGATTTAGACCAGTTTATTTTATACCCTGATATATTATGAAAATATCTGAAAATAGTCATAACATGTGGTAAGGATTCCTGAATATTAGAGAGGAAAAGAAGGCAGTCATCCGCATACAGCGAGAGAAAATGTCTAGAGTGGTCTACAGTTATAGGGGATATTACCTTGCTGTCTCTAATGGCCTGCGCCAGAGGCTCTAACGACAGGGCAAACAGTAAAGGTGAACATGGACAGCCTTGCCTCGTTCCTCTGTGTAAGTTAAAGGGTGTGGATTGAAAGGAACCAGTGAGGACAGAGGCTGTGGCTCCACTGTATAGAGTTTTTAACATAGAGATATACTTTGGCCCAAAACCCAACCTCTCCAGAACCATCCATAAATACCCCCATTCGAGGCGGTCGAATGCCTTTTCTGCATCAAGCGAAAAAACAGCACAGTCCTCTTTAAGAGAGTCAGCCACATCAATAATGTGAAAGAGCCTTCTGATATTATCAGATGCAACCCTCCCCTTAAGGAATCCTGTTTGATCAAAGTGTATGAGTTTGCCCACTACGGTTTCCATACGAGTGACCAGCACCTTAGAATAAATTTTCATATCTCCACAAATCAGTGAGATAGGCCGGTAACTGGAGCATTCCAGTGGGTCCTTGCCTTTTTTAAGGAGAATAGTAATCAATGCATTCCTTTGATCTCTATGAAATGATCCCTGTTTAATTGCATAGTTAATAGAGTCTAATATTAATGGTCCTACCTGGTCCCAGAACGCTACATAAAATTCAGGGGGTAGGCCGTCCAGACCAGGTGATTTGCCTCTATTTAAGGATTTTACTGCTGATTCAAGTTCTTTCAATGATATAGGATTTTCCAGGTCTGCCATGTCAACACTATCCAAAGTAGGTAATGCTAGACTGTGAAGAAATGTGGCACACCTTTCAGCATCTAGTTGGCCTTCTGATGCATAGAGGTTACAGTAAAAAACTTTAAACACGTCATTAATACTATCAGGTTGTGTTACAACTTGGCCCTCTGTCGTCCGGATTGCATTGAGTAGTGCTTTAGATTCACATTGTTTAAGTCTGAGGGCTAGTAGCCTGCTTGGACGTTCACCATCATAGTAATATCTTTGCTTTGTTCTATGCAATATAAACTCTGCTTTTTCAAGGGATATACTTCGGTATTCCCCTCTAAGTGCCGTGAGTAGGTTTACGTTGGTTACTGAGGGCGCTGTTAATTGCTCTTGCTCTATCCTTGTAATTTGTCTCTCAATGTCATTAAGCCTTTTGTTACGTTCAGAATGCAATTTAGAAGAAAAGCCAATACATATACCCCTTATGAAACATTTAGCTGTCTCCCACATTGTTTGAGCATTGGTGCAGCTTTCTTTGTTGTGATCAATAAATTCAGTAAGCTGTTCTTTCATATGTGCCAAAAAGGCCTTATTACTAAGGAGAGAATCATTGAACCTCCACCTGCGCACTTTAGGGTGATTAACAACTGGTGTCAATGTACACATAACTGGGGCGTGGTCAGAAAGCAAGATGGGCAGCATATTAATATGACTAATGTTATTTAAGATGGACGGGCTGATAAAAATATAATCAATTCTTGAGGAGGAGCCATGGCGGCCAGAGTAGAAGGAGTATGCCTTAACTTTGTCATGGCGGAGACGCCAGGGATCCACTATGTTTAAGTCTGCCAGGAATGATCTGAGAGAAAGTGATGAGGGAGGCAGTGTGGCAGAGGGCGTACTACTGGACTTATCTAATTCTGGACATACTGTTGCATTAAAATCACCTGTTATAATACTATGACAGTCACGGTAACTCAACAAAGAATCACTGATGGAGGGTAAAAAATTAACATCAAATGTGTTTGGCGCATATATGTTGGCTAACAAAATCTTTGCATAATTAATAGCAAGTAGAACATACACAAATCTACCATTATTATCTTTGCCATTGTCCACCACTGTATATTGTAATTTTCTTTCAGCAAGAATTAACACACCTCTTGACTTGGAAGAGGTGCACGAGTAAGCTATAACTTTGTAGTGTTTGTTTTGGAAACGCTTTACGTTATCTTCTGTCAGGTGCGTCTCCTGAATCAATGCGATAGAGACTTGCTTACGCTTAAGAAATTCTAGACAGCGAGTGCGCTTAATGGGCGAGTTTAAACCTCTAACATTCCAGCTGATAATATTCAAGTTGGCCATCTAATTAACATAACACTTGAAATACAGAGCAGTAGGGGAAAAAAAACACAAATAAAAAGACATAAACATAAATTAAGGGGAATGCAGGTAGTAAGAGCATGTCGTCGTACTGTATCGGAAACAAATCTTGAATTACACAACACAACTATGTACACACACGCAAACCGCCAGACTCTCGTAGAGCCCAAGGATTGCAACAACACACACGCCATAACCATTCCGGTTACGCGGAAATGCAAAGCAGTCCTCAACAACCCTAATAACGTTACTGATACTCCCCTTATAGAGATCCAAATAAACGTATAACGTTGTAGTCGGGGAGAACATAAGTCAACCAAACAAAATAGACTGAAAAATAGGCAGGTGAGTTCTTCATAGACTTTGAGCAGTCTGTAAATTAACGCTAGATAGCTGAAGGAATGTTATTTAAAGCTCAAATGATACTGATGAATAAAATGAACGGAAAATATACCAAGATGTACAAGCTTACATGGCACTAGGCTAGCTTATAGGCTATTGCGGAGATGATGCCTCCATCTCATCTGGTTCCTGACGCTGTGAGACTCCATGGAGTTGACTGGAGGTCCTCTGAAAAGTGTTGCGAATAAAGTTCTCTGCGTCGGATGGAGTATCAAAGTTGAGGCTTTTCCCCTGGAAGGTAACCTTAAGATGGGCTGGGTAGCGCAGAAACGGCTGTAATCCAAGCGAGGTCATTTTCTTGTAGATTGGAACAAAAGCTTTTCTCTTGATGGTCGTATCTTTGCTGTAGTCGGGAAAGAACAGCAGGTCATGGTCGGCATGCTTAATGGCTTTGGCCCTGGCTCCCTTCAGAATCGCCTGGCGATCGTTATAGTCCAGTAGCTTGAAGATCAGTGTACGCGGACGGTTGTTGTTAGCATCTTTCTCTGCGCTGTAAAGTCGATGGGCCCGCTCTATGCGGACATTTCGGCCTTGTAACGCTGGTATCCACTTAGGTAGATTAGTAGTCAGAAAGCCGGCGGGATCGGATCCTTCCTCGCCCTCCTTCAACCCCACCAATCTGAGGTTGGACAATCGGCTGTGGTCTTCCATCTGGGTCAGTTTAGAGGTGAGATCGCTAACTTGTTGATGGAGACCGTTAACCTGGTGCTTGCTAGCTCTCAGTGCAGCCTGTAGGGAGTCCACTTTAGCAGTGTTATTTTGAACAGCCTTTTGAGAACTATCTACATCTTTAGCCAAAACACCCATGGCATCCTCCGCTTGCTGTACTTGAGTTTTTAGTTCTGCCAATTGCGGGATTAAGATGCTATTAATAGCTTCCTTTACAGCTGTCTGTATCATGAGGTTGAGGACACTCTGTTGTTCTTTCAGCGCCATATTTACTGCTGTTGCAATTGCGTCGTCCATGTCCTCCTTCGACATGCTTATCATCGGTTTTTTCTTTAATGGTGACATGCTGTCCCCTTCTCGCTTGCCTCCCGTCTTTGCCTGTGCCATGATGTCTCGACTTTAAACTCGATTGGTTGATTTTATTAAGTGAAATGTTAAGTTTAAGGTGTTGTTGAGGAAGAGCTAGTAAGCTACACGTGCATCGCAGACCAGCGTCAACCCGGAAGTCTCTGAAGTGCCCTTGAGCAAGGCACCTAACCCCTCACTGCTCCCCGAGCGCCGCCGTTGTAGCAGGCAGCTCACTGCTCCGGGATTAGTGTGTGCTTCACCTCACTGTGTGTTCACTGTGGGCTGTTTGTGTTTCACTAATTCACCGATTGGGTTAAAATGCAGAGACCGAATTTCCCTCACAGGATCAAAAAAGTATATATACTTATATGAGTCTACCATCTGTTGTTGTGGCAGATATATGGAAGGAGGCCTATGGTGCTAATGCACTCCCTTTACTAGAGGACATCACTGAATGCAAACACACACACGCACACACACACACGCACGCACGCACACACACACACACGCTCTCAATAGAAAAAACATGCTTCCTATAATTTATCCAACAATTGTTGAAAGGTTACTGTAATTTTATACAAAGGTGGAAGAGCATATATAGTCAAAGAAAATCACAGTAATTGTGGTGCAATTTGGAAGAGAAAAAAACAGCCCAGTCTTACCGTAGAACCTTCTGCTGTTGTGATAATGACGTGAGACCCAATGCGGCACATACAGGTCATCATATTCAGGTGTCCGTGGTAACAAGGTGTCCGTGGTAACAAGTCTCTTGATAGAAATCACAACTGTTCATTTCTATGAACTCAGACTAGGGACAGTGTGTGAATATTCTGTCAAAAATTCATTTGTATTTTCAAGATCATTGTCAACCCTTCAGTTAATGAAAAGAACATTCTGCCTTCACACTGCAGTGGAGGAAAAAAGAATCATGGGCATCATTTGAGGTATTTTTTGAGTCATTGTTAAAAGTCCATTTTATTGACCTAGACTTAGTCCATGACAGATTTCAAATGTTATCCCTTCTTTCTACAGGCCAAAGTGTTAAATCATGAAAAATGAACATTGTCAGTTGAAAAGAAACTGACTGACTGCACTTTCCATTATATTTGCATTGTTCTCACATATTCACTCTTATGCACAACATTTAGCTTTAAATTATTATCATTTCTATGAATCTCACAATGACAAAATAGACATCAGGTAGATTTGTGGAAGTCTAACACACCATATAGGACAGGGAGAATATGCGCACCTCATAAGACAGTGTTACAATCTGGTGTGTGTGTGTGTGTGTGTGTGTGTGTGTGTGCATGCCAGTGTGTGTGTGTGTGTGGGTGTGTGTGTGTATGTCAGTGTGTGTGTGTGTGTGTATGTCAGTGTGTGTGTGTGTGTGTGTGCGTGCGTGCGTGCATGCGTGTGTGTGTGTGTGTTTGTGTGTGTGAGTGTGTGTGTGTGTTTACATAAGACAGTGTTTACAATCTCTAGAGTGAGGAAACAATGATGACAATGATAATGTTTGGCATAAACGCTTCAGAAAAGCAGTTATGGTTTTAAAGTACACTGGGACGTGTGTGTATGTGTGTGTGTACTATAGAAGTACACTGGGACATGTGTGAGCTTGCACTTCAGCTTGTTCAAAAGGAGTACATTTTGTCTTTCAATCAGGTTAATATTCAGTCTTCCAATAGTAACAACAACAACAGAATTGTTTTGGAATAAATGTTATTTGTTTATGGGACCAGATGGCACAACAATCCCTTCTTAGGCTCACTGCAAATGAAATAAAACATAAAAAAAAAGAAAAACCATTAGAGACACACAAATGGTTCAATAGATTGTTTTCAACTTGCACAGTACAACACTTTAAGAAGGATAAAAATGTGTTTTATATGAATGGCGTTTGGGGAACAACAGGATAAGAATGCTGAATAAAACTGCAATGGCAGTGACCAGCTATACACAGCCCATTTCAAATGTTGTGCGTATATAGTAGCCAGTGGCATGTTTTCTCGGTGATACACAGACACACACAGAAACCTCCATAAGTGTGTGTGCCTTTCCAGAGCAACGAGGCTCACACAATGATTGGCAGTGGAGCAACACCATGGCAAAGACCTTAGCTTGAGCTTGTCTGACTC
>NC_055974.1:28823975-28826475 GCF_018492685.1 Alosa sapidissima
TCCTATCCTCCTCACTTCATCTCCTCTCCTCACCTCCTCTCATCTCCTCCTCTCGTGTGCTCTCCCTGTCTTCTCTGACGCATCCGTTCCAGCAGCTGGCTTCTGAGCAGTCTGCCTGTCACTGTTACCAGGCAACAAGCGTATTGCCATCACCCTGGTGATTACAGGACCACAGCAATATGCAGATCCCCCGTTTCCATGAGAGCTGTAATCAGGGCCACCATTTAAGGGACTGTCAGGACATTGGGGTGTTTGTGTGTGTGTGTGTGTGTGTGTGTTTGTGTCATGTCAGTTTGTCTTGTGTGTGCGTGTGTGCGTTTGTGTGTGTGTAGGTGTGTGTGTGTGTGTGTGTGTGTGTGTGCTTTTGTTCCAGTATATATATTGTGTGTGTAATGCGAGGTGCTCTTCCAAGAAAAGAGACAATCACACTTTCACACACAGAAGAGGGTGATGTCGGCTCTCTCCTTGACCTCTGGCCTCTGCCACTTTAGTACTATGAGAGTTGGTGGGGTGTGTGTGTGTACATGTGTGTGTGTGTGTGTGTGTGTGTGTGTGTGTGTGTCAGCATACGGGTCAGGACTTATTTAGCCTTTCCCATTCCTATAATGAAAAATTGATTGGAAACTAGAAAGAAAATACATTTCTTATTTTTGTAACTCCTGATCAATCAAGTTATCCCCCCTTTCTAATTTAAAAAATGGGACTACTGCTGATAACATCACACAACATGCCCTTCAGTGAATCACATTAGAAATCACATTAATATCTATCTGCAGGTTTTCAATGGATACTTTTATTTCGATTAGAATCGGAATAATGGCTTAATCAGAATAGAAATGACGCATCAACACCTTGATCCGAATGAAACTGCTGATCCGATTAGAATTTTAATCGGAATAAAAGAGGTGTGTTTCATTCTCATTCCGATTGAACAGCCATGTGTGTATGGTCAGTCGGATTGACCGCTGTAGCTTTTCAAGCAAAAGCCAAAGCAGGAATGGCCATTCCGTCATGTCACGTCATGTGACAAGCACAGACCCAATGTGTTCCAAAAGAACGAGAATAACACAACAAGCATGACATCACCAAACAACAAACAAAATAAACAAACATACAAAGATTGAAATAAAAAATACATACGCACACATTAAACTGGCTTTTCAAAGATTTAGAATAGCTTTAGAAGCCTAATTAAAAGCTTGCATGAGTAAATATGTTTTTAGTCTGATTTTGAAAGAGTACACTGTCGGAGCAGTCCCTAGTTCAGGAGGCAGGGATTCCAGAGAGTGGGGGCATAGTGACTAAAGGCACCATGTGCTGCATTAGAGTTCATTATGGGTATTGCAAGGAGCCCTTGACTTGAGGATCTCAGGTATCTGACCGGTGAATATGCAATGAGCAATGTTGTTGCGGTAGTATACAGACATTTAAGGAACACAACGACTAGAAAACTTAACAGGTTTAACCCTTCATCATAATGTTTAACGTGCGTGTTTATGTATGTATGTATGTTTTTTTTTTTTTATGTTGACACGAAATCCTGGAAACCCAGAAACATCACAATGTTGGGCAGTGAATGTAGGCTAGATTGTGGTGGATCAATCATATTGCCTTTTTAAATCGTAAAATATTCTGTGGTCTCAGTTCACTGTTGAATGGGCCTAGCCTACCCTATGCTTGCTCAAAATATATGCTTTGTCTAGTAGGCTAGAGGTGCTTCAAATTGGCACTTTTAAAAATCGCCTGTCTCAGAATATGTAGAAGAGATCCAGGGCAATTCTGCGCAAAACTGTCACATCCATATTTAGTTGGCGTTACGGACGTGACAGTTTTGCGTGGTATTGCCCCCGTATCGTTATATAAAGCTCTGTTCTCGCTGTCTAGCTTTCTCCTCTGTGAGCAATCGATGATTTGAAAATAACTTACTTATCGTTAACTTAGATATCCATCTGATTGTTTCTCGTCCCGTCTCCTCGCTCGTTTCAGGCCATCAGTCTCTTCCCCATAGTAGGCTACTTTACTCACTGACTCGACTTTGTCAGAATTCACAGATTTCACTGGCTGAGTAGCAGCAAGCGAAATGATGGTTCCTGAAGCTCCTGAAGTAAATGCTGTTATCCTAACCAACGAAACATTTAGCGCAGCTTTGAAATCTTACGTGAAAATCTAAATTAGGCTATTATGGTCCAGGTCCGGATAGGATCACGTCAGGGTCCGGACCATATTGGTGACCCCTGCCATATGGCAACGAGATCTCTGCCTTCTGGGTAGTGCTCTGGCTGTGGCATTTGGGATAAGCTGACATTCATATAATGTCACAGGTAACATATTCATGCAGATGGACTCTGCCCACATATATAACATTTAACATTTTTCATTTTCTTTAGTTTTTTTCGCCAACGTGTCACCACTACTATCGTCTCCAGGTTTCTTTTCATCTCTTTGTGTCTGTCCCTCCTCTTTGAGCCCCCCCCCCCCCCACCCTCTCCTCTCCTGTCAT
>NC_055974.1:28828975-28831475 GCF_018492685.1 Alosa sapidissima
TGTGTGTGTGTGTGTGTGTGTGTGTGTGTGTGTGTGTGTCTTCTCAGAGTCATCTGACCTTGAGATTACAAGCTGCTTTCACTTTCTGAGCTCTGTGCTTTTACGGGCTCTCTCATCACCCCTCCTCCCTCCATCTCCTCTCTCTCTCTCTCTCTCTCTCTCTCTCTCTCTCTCTCTCTCTCTCTCTCTCTCTCTCTCTCTCTCTCTCTCTCTCTCTCTCATCTCCCTGTTCCTTCTGGAGTTCTTTAAACTCCTGCCCTTTTAGTCAATATCATTTATTTCATTATGAGCCTCATTATGAGGTGCCTCCACCCCACAGCTACTTTGGTGTTAGTATTTAACAATACCAGTCTAACAGACACGAGAGAGAAAGAGAGAGTGAGAGCACGCTTGTTGTCATGGTTACCATTCAAACGCATTGACATGGCTTTTGCCCACTTCACAGTTGTCTTTTTGTTCTTCCCAGAAGGCCACTTGGCTGTCGTGATGTGTGTAGCATGTGGTGTTAGTGTGGCCCAGCAGGAGGCCAAGCGGCCTCGGCACGTTTCACTGATGCCATGCGAGTCGCATGCAGCACACTCAGTACGCTCGGCTTGCTCACGGTGACACTTTTAAAGCACCACTCCCAGCCAACCGTGCTACTCTGGGGCCAAAACATATTCATCAATGGCCTTTCTGTCTATGACTAAGACAAGATAAAGACCAAATGACACCGCCTTGGTAAAACAATGACTGTGAGGATATCAACAGTCAATATTGTTGATGAGACTAGACTAAAATATAGTGTTAGAATAAGATCGAAACTCTAATTGTGTCACACAAAAGAGAGGAGGCAAATGGGAGTCTTATGTTCCCCTAAATGAAGCTTCATTGCATGGCAGATGGAGCGGTTCCTGCTTTTGGTATGCAGAACGTAAGTGCTGATTGTCATTTGGGGGCCCATGTTAACACGTTAGGACAACCACACGTTAGAACATGTTAGAACAACCACACTACCTCTGTTAACACATTAGAACACGTTAGAACAACCACACTACCTCTGTTAACACGTTATAACAACCACACTACCTCTGTTAACATGTTAGAACACGTTATAACAACCACACTACCTCTGTTAACACGTTAGGGCAACCACACTACCTCTGTTAACACGTTAGAACACGTTAGAACAACCACACTACCTCTGTTAACATGTTGGAACAACCACACTACCTCTGTTAACACGTTAGAACAACCACACTCCCTCTGTTAACACGTTAGAACACGTTATAACAACCACACTACCTCTGTTAACACGTTAGAACAACCACACTACCTCTGTTAACACGTTATAACAACCACACTACCTCTGTTAACATGTTAGAACACGTTATAACAACCACACTACCTCTGTTAACACGTTAGGGCAACCACACTACCTCTGTTAACACGTTAGAACACGTTAGAACAACCACACTACCTCTGTTAACATGTTGGAACAACCACACTACCTCTGTTAACACGTTAGGGCAACCACACTACCTCTGTTAACATGTTGGAACAACCACACTACCTCTGTTAACACGTTAGAACAACCACACTCCCTCTGTTAACACGTTAGAACACGTTATAACAACCACACTACCTCTGTTAACACGTTAGAACAACCACACTACCTCTGTTAACACGTTAGAACACGTTAGAACAACCACACTACCTCTGTTAACACGTTAGGGCAACCACACTACCTCTGCTAGAGAACACTGCAAGCATGAGTCAGCTAGAGAACACTACAACCATGAGTCAGCTAGAGAACACTAATAATAATAATAATAATAATAATAATAATAATAATAACTTGGACTTATATAGCGCCTTTCATGGTACCCAAGGTCGCTTAACAATGAGGGGGGGGGGGGGGGGGGGGTGAAAATAAATGTTTTGAGGTGCTTTTTGAACATGGGCAGGGACGGGGCAGAGCGGACATGGAGTGGTAGACTACACTACAACCATGAGTCAGCTAGAACACTATAACCATGAGTCAGCTAGGGAACACTACAACCATGAGTCAGCTAGAACACTACAATCATGAGTCAGCTAGGGAACACTACAACCATGAGTCAGCTAGAACACTACAACCATGAGTCAGCTAGGGAACACTACAACCATGAGTCAGCTAGAACACTACAATCATGAGTCAGCTAGGGAACACTACAACCATGAGTCAGCTAGAACACTACAACCATGAGTCAGCTAGGGAACACTACAACCATGAGTCAGCTAGAACACTACAACCATGAGTCAGCTAGAGAACAGAAATGGCGCCTATTTTATTAGTCCGAGGAGTGAACTTATGGCTTTACGCTATGTAGGTGGTGCTTTACAGCCAAACTCAAGATTAGGTTGGCCAGAGATAGGAGAAACATATTGACTAATGACTAAAAGTAGACTAAAATGTACTGACTTTTCATGGACTAAAATGTTTTCAGTTGCCATTGGCTAAACTAGACTAAAACTATAA
>NC_055974.1:28833975-28840178 GCF_018492685.1 Alosa sapidissima
TAGAACATTTTGTGCACGATCTACTTAAACGTGGCCACAATTTGTAAAACGTGCACTCAATATTGTCTTGACACATGTAAACATGAGCACGTTATAGTATATTCGAGATATCGATCTACTAAAACGCACCCACAAATAATTAAAACGTGGGCTCGAAGAAATTAAATTGTGTGCACAAAAACCTAGTGCGGTGTCAAGGGGAATCCCCGGGAATGATGTCGGGAGGTGTGTCGCTTGTAGTGACGTAGAGGGAATCTCATTGATTGCAGTGCACCTGGATATAGCCACGTTAGGTAGGCTGTAGGTGGGAGAGCAGATGATTGTGTGTGTTTGCACAGGCCCCTTGCCATCATCGTCCAGCTGAATGTTTGCCGAAGTTTTGAGTGTTTGTTGAGGTCCAAGTGTATGCAGAGCTGTGGTGTTTATCGCGAACGGTGTGAGCTGGGCTACATATCATCACTACTTATCATCACATTACCAATATGAACTGTTACAGACAGCTGTAGGCCTAGTCCATGTCAAGGTAACACGAAGTTGCCACCACAGCACAGCGAGCGGTGAGAAAATGTCAGGAATTACTAAATGTGAGCACGAAATACATATTTCGAGAGCTCAATTTAGGCCTACAACGGGGTCATGTTGTATTAATTTGAGGGCTCAATTAAAGGAAAACGTGCTCACGTTTTATTAATTCAAGGGCTCAGTTAAAGGAAAATGTGCTCACAAATTATCACGACCAGAAAAAATATCACTTAAAGTGAGCTCTCCCGGGCTCCGTAATATTCTGTCTGTCGCTCAGGTTGTTATTTTGAGTGAGAAACGTGACTCAAAAGAAGGGCATATTTAACGCATCCAGTGTGACGCAAAAGAAGGGCATATTTAACGCATCCAGTGTGACGCAAAAGAAGGGCATATTTAACGCATCCAGTGTGGAGCGAGCATGCAGTGCTACACAATAATCACTGGCCCAAATGCAGTGAGGAGCGAGCATGCAGTGCTACACAATAATCACTGGCCCAAATGCAGTGAGGAGCGAGAATGCAGTGCTACACAATAATCACTGGCCCAAATGCAGTGAGGAGCGAGCATGCAGTGCTACACAATAATCACTGGCCCAAATGCAGTGAGGAGCGAGCATGCAGTGCTACACAATAATCACTGGCCCAAATGCAGTGAGGAGCGAGCATGCAGTGCTACACAATAATCACTATTAGCCCAAATGCAGTGAGGAGCGAGAATGCAGTGCTACACAATAATCACTGGCCCAAATGCAGTGAGGAGCGAGCATGCAGTGCTACACAATAATCACTATTAGACCAAATGCAGTGAGGAGCGAGCATGCAGTGCTACACAATAATCACTATTAGCCCAAATGCAGTGAGGAGCGAGCATGCAGTGCTACACAATAATCACAGTGCAGTGAGGATTCCCTGGATCACTTCTAACAACCCAACACTCCTTACATGCTCTCCTCTCTCCTCTCCTTTCCTCCCTCTCTTCTCTACCTTCTCCTCTAATCCCTCTCTTCCCTCTCTTCTCTATCTTCTCCTCTAATCCCTCTCTTCCCTATCTTCCCTCTCCCCTCTCCTCTCCTTTCCTCCCTCTCTTCTCTACCTTCTCCTCTAATCCCTCTCTTCCCTATCTTCCCTCTCCCCTCTCTTCTCCTTTCCTCCCTCTCTTCTCTACCTTCTCCTCTAATCCCTCTCTTCCCTCTCTCTATCTTCTCCTCTAATCCCTCTCTTCCCTATCTTCCCTCTCCCCTCTCTTCTCCTTTCCTCCCTCTCTTCTCTATCTTCTCCTCTAATCCCTCTCTTCCCTATCTTCCCTCTCCCCTCTCTCTTCCCTCTCTCCCCTCCTCTTCCCTCTATTCTCTCTCTCCTCCCTCTCTTCTCTCTTCTCTCTCCATGATGAGTTCTCTCTCTCTCTCTCTCTCTCTCTCTCAGTACTAACATGTGTAAACTAAGATTTGTTGCAGATGAAAAAATGGGTAGCCCTGTTAAGTGGTCTTGTTTGGAGAGATTGACATGTAAAAGGGTATTCCTGTGTTACCAAGTTTAGTTGGGATGCGTGTGTGTGTGTGTGCGTGTGTGCGCGCTCGTGCGTGCGTGCGTGTGTGAGAGAGAGAGTGTGTGTGTGTTGTTTGGGCAGAACAAATAGAGGTGTGGTCTGATGCTAATAGTTTTCACCTTCTCTCTACTCCCCTTTAGTTTTTGTTGTTCTTTCTCTTAAACACACACACACACACACACACACACGCACACACGTGTACACACATGCACACACACAGACACACACACACACACAGACACACATACACACACACAGACACACACACACGCAAACACACAGACACACGCATGTTAAGGGGAGGAGTGAAACCATATTTTTATGTTTTCTGCTATGTGAAATCGTTGTGACATATAACATGATACAAAATTCAAAATTCTAATGTTTTTTATCTCTCTGTTTTTCCTTCCTTGCTTCACAGGCGACTCATCGCAAGCTGGTAAGTCCACTTATGTCATTTAATCTCTCTCTCTCTCTCTCTCTGCCTCTCTCCAAAGACTGACTGCTTCTTCTTTGGTCTGGGAATGTTAACTTTTGAGTCCTCAAAAGGACACGCTGTCTCGCTGCAGAGCTCCAACACACCCACACAACTTGCCATGGTTTATGTTGTTTCATTTCCTTTGATATCACACACACACACACACACACACACACACACACACACACACACACACACACACACACACACACACTAACAGCCTCTCTAACAGTGATGCTCTCGTGTCTGCCTTGCCAAATGAGATGCACTTGAGGAGACCGGAGTGATATCACACACACACACACACACACACACACACACACACACACACATGAAGAGACTGGACTGGCTTACTCATCTGCCCTGTGGACTGATAGACACACACTCCCACTCCTGCCTCTGCTGCTCCTGGTGTAGTTGACCTGTGCTCCTCCATCTCCCTGCCTACCTGCACTCCTCCATCAGGTCTCTCTCCCTCTCTCTCTCTCTCTCCCTCTCCCTCCCTCTCTCCCTCCCTCTCACCCTCTCCCTCTCCCTCCCTCTCTCTCTCCCTCTCTCTCTCCCTCCCTCTCTCTCTCCCTCTCTCTCCCTCTCTCCCTCTCCCTCTCCCTCTCTCCCTCTCCCTCTCCCTCTCTCCCTCTCCCTCTCTCCCTCCCTCTCACCCTCTCCCTGCCCACTTGTTCCCGTGGGGGCAGCAGCAGCCGTGGCTAAGGGAGTGGCAGACATATTGGTTTCAATCAATCACCTGCTAGTTTAAGAGTCTGACCCCTGACAAGAGACGCCATGCGGCATGGAAATGAAGAAATATGAGCGGCACGGCTGTGTTATGCTTGGGGAGGGGGGGCTTTTTGCTGGTGTAATACACACACACACACACACACACACACACACACACACACACACACACACACACGTGTGGCATGTAGTTGAGGCTGATCTAGACGAGGCAGTGGAGGTGCTTTCCTGTTAGCAGTGTCTCCGCAGGACTCTCTCAGGAGATTGTGAAGGGCCCCCTTCAGCACATCCCAGCTTTTCCTCTCTCTGCTTCCTGCCACAGTGCAGTTGAGGGATTTGCTCAGTGCTTCAGTGGAATTATGGGTAATGCGGTCCAGAGGCCTAAAGCCGCTTACCTGGCTGTGTTGTTGGCCAAGCCACCTAATCACAGTCTAGAAGCGGAGGCTAAGGTCTCCTGTGACCTGCAATCACCCCAGCTGCGCAGAGCAGTGGCTTTTATCTAAGTGTCTGTGTGTGTGTGTGTGTGTGTGTGTGTGTGTGTGTGTGTGTGGTGTGTGTGTGTGTGTGTGTGTGTGTGTGTGTGTGTGTGGTGTGTGTGTGCGTGCGTGTGTGTGTGTGGTGTGTGTGTGTGTGTGTGTGTGTGTGTGTGTGTGTGCACATAGTTGCTGTATGCATACATACAGTATAGCTGGAGCTTTCATTCAAAGCCACTTTCAAAAACGGATACAATGGAGGTACAGTGAGTTAGCACACTAGGATATTGTAAGTGAAGTACTACTCACATAGAATAGACAAGCAAAGTTAGCACACTAGGATATTGTAAGTGAAGTTCTACTCACATAGAATAGACAAGCAAAGTTAGCACACTAGGAAATTGTAAGTGAAGTACTACTCACATAGAATAGACAAGCAAAGTTAGCACACTAGGAAATTGTAAGTGAAGTTCTACACATAGAATAGACAAGCAAAGTTAGCACACTAGGATATTGTAAGTGAAGTTCTACTCACATAGAATAGACAAGCAAAGTTAGCACACTAGGAAATTGTAAGTGAAGTTCTACTCACATAGAATAGACAAGCAAAGTTAGCACACTAGGGAATTGTAAGTGAAGTACTACTCACATAGAATAGACAAGCAAAGTTAGCACTCTAGGATACTGTAAGTTCTACACATAAAATAGACAAGCAAAGTTAGCACTCTAGGATACTGTAAGTGAAGTTATACTCACAGAGCCTGGTTGACACCAGACCCTTTTTAATTGTAATTATGAGTAGGTCAGGGAAAGGTTCATTGACTTATGAACTCCAGCAGGGGTGTAACTAACAGTGAAGTTAAACTTAAATTGGTGCATTAAACTCTTACCAAATCGTTTCAGAAGTGTAGCAATCTCGTAAACGAAGGTTTTAAGGATTAAGCATGTCTAGTTGTTAGTCGTGCTAGTGGTTAGTGCTAGATTAAGCATGTCTAGTTGTTAGTAGTGCTAGTAGTTAGTGCTAGATTAAGCATGTCTAGTTTTTAGTAGTGCTGTTAGTGCTAGATTAAGCATGTCTAGTTGTTAGTAGTGCTAGATTAAGCATGTCTATTTTGTTAGTAGTGCTAGTGGTTAGTGCTAGATTAAGCATGTCTAATTAGTAGTGCTGTTAGTGCTAGATTAAGCATGTCTAATTAGTAGTGCTAGGAGAGGAGGTAGGCTACTCTTGGAAAGACCCCTAGTGCTAAAGGCCCCGGGAGGCTAAATCAATAGTAGAGCAGTGAGATATCATGTGCATTGACATGGAAATGTATACAAATGCGGAAAGTAACTTATACTTAAGCATGCATATACTATTCAATGTGCCTACAAGGGTTATTATATAATTATTATATAAAAGCCGAGGATGAGTGAAACTATGGAAACGAAAGAAAATATAATATGCACTTAATAATGAATATGTACACACTGAGAGACTTGCATAATTACCTACAAACACCCACACACATGCACATAAAGCATACGAAACTGTATTCTTATAAGAATAAAGAAAAAAGAAAAAGTTTTACATGAATTATTCTTTTGTCATTGTCAAGTTCTTTATTGGATTGAGTAGAGAAGTGAAAACAAAAGAGAACCCAAATGCACCTTACATGTCTGCAGCCTCGGCCAACGGTGTGTGCGTGTGTGTGTGTGTGTGTGTGTGTGTGTGTGTGTGTGTGTGTGTGTGTGTGTGTGTGTGTGTGAAGAATGTGTGGCATTAAATTGTGAAGTGCTTTGAGTGGTCAGGGGAGTCGAAAAGCAGTATATAAATACATTCCATTTTTCATTCACTGTACACAATACAGAGTGAGATAGAGGGAGAGAGAGAGAGAGAGAGAGAGATTAACTAAGATATTACCTCTACCATATTCTACTTCCTGTTTCCTGTTCTATGATGGTTTTGTATGATTGAGCTCAGCGCACAGATGGCTGTGTCATGGAAGGGGCAGCATGGATATTGTTTTAGACTATTTGAGTCTCCCGAATGAATAAAATATTAACGAGATGTCCTAAGCACAGACAGACACAAGATGTACATACTCTCACATTGACATAAGCACATATACACAGTACACACATACACACACTCACAAACATACTCACATACTCAGGCACATGCATAAAGACAGTTAGAGATATTATAATCTATTTCAATAAAACACACACACACACACACACACACAAAGACACACAAACACATATACACACAGCCGCACATATTATAGAAATAACATGTCACTGAAAGGAAGAGATCTAATTAAAATAATGTGTCGCTGTGGGACAGCAGGACTGATTGCGCTCTGTGAGACATGAGACTGATGATTTATTCTTCATCACACAAACAGACACACACACACACACAGTCCCAATCACTGGCACCTCCATGTATAATAATCTGTTTTACAAAT
>NC_055974.1:28840678-28845678 GCF_018492685.1 Alosa sapidissima
AGCAGTGATGTCTGTAGTACACACACACACACACACACACACACACTCTCACACACACACACACACACACACACACACACACACACACACACACACATAGATATGCACGTCAGCACAGCACCAAGCTATCTGCATATCCACTGCTGGTGATTTTAGCCAGATCAGTGTAAAGATATGGAATGGGCTTCTCACACACAGACACACACGCACACACACACACACACACACACACACACACACACACACTTTCACATGATCACTCTGTTCTTGTAGTGCTGGTTTGAAGTGTTATTTTGTGTCAGTTTTTTTTATTTTAGTTTTTCAGTTTAAATCTCAGTCAAGGATTCTGGTGTGCATTCATTTCTCTTTCTCTCTCTCTATCTCTTTCTCTCTCCTCTCTCTCTCTGTGTGTGAGGTGTTTGTGTGTGTGTGTGTTTGTTTTTGTGTGCTTCTATGTTTGTTAGAGATGTACTGTTACACTACCAGTCAAAAGTTTGGGGTCACTTAGAAATGAATAAAAAAATGTTTTTTTTTTTTTTAATAAGGGCAGCAGTTAGCAGATGACATTATGCGCTTACATAATTGCAAAAGGGTTCTCAACAGTTGTAGAAAGTGCAACGGAGTGTGCCTGACCTGGTGGATTGGTCAGGACTGAATGATGGACAAATGCAGCAGATTGTATCCAAAAGAGGGTTTTTTTTTTATTGTTCTTTTTAAGCTACCGGCAGGTTAAGACACTGATGACAAACAAAACAAAATAAAACACTGATACAAAAGAAAAACAAACCCCAGGACAATGCCCACTAGGTTGTATGCCCACCTCAGAGGCCTTTCAGCAGGACCTCTCACAACCGAGGAGGAATCCTAACTCCTGACTGCGCTATGCAGACACCATTTAAAACATTGGACTAAACCATGCATAGCAACAACTCAATTAATTCAAATTCACCACATTCTGGTTAACACATGACATAGGCAATACACATTACTAACAATCGTTCATGTTATTTCCATATCAACACATATGATTACCACTCTAAACACACCTGCGCCGATAAGCGCTCCCACGTCTGGGTACGAAAGATGCGCAGAAAAGTGTCGCTTGCCCAATACTCCAGTTTGCTCCCCTGCACCCCGAAAGCAACTGAAGCACCGAGAACAGGCAAGTACATACACACAATCATACATACACTCGGACAAAGCATTTCCATTTCCCAGCTAGTAAGCATTGATGTTATAATGCACGCTTTTAGAGAACATTACCGATAAACAGATTACGCTTCAACCTCTATACCGCTTATCGCGGCTTTGATTCCCTGTATGCTTTCCAGTGTAAACTTAACCCCCGTCTTGACACGCCTCAGGTCGTTACCATCCACAATATCTCATAATATGATTTAATAGCGCAGTCTTTGTGCAAATGTTTGTAAAGTCATTGTTCACGTTACGGCGGGAAACCTGTCTTTGCCAGTGACAGACGCACTGCGCTCTGTCACAGAAAGAAATGGCTGATATTTAATGCAATATCTACATTGCCCATTATTAGCAACCATTTATCCAATGTTCCAAAGGCACATTCTGTTTACTAATCTGATATCATTTTAAAAGGCTAACTGAGAAAACATTGGATGAATGTACACATAATGTCATCTAAAAAAACTGCTGCCCTGATTTAATAAAAAAAAATTTAAAAAACGATGCAACTGATCTCAGCTGGTATTCTGTCTATAATGGAGTGGAATGGAAATGACCCCTGACCCCAAACTTTTGACCGGTAGTATACGGCACCTTTTTATTGATCTTAGATTGTTTTTCCCCCAGTCAATGTGCCAACCCCTCGCAGAGCATTTTTAAAGCACTATCCACTTTCCTCCGTCCGGCCCCTCATCCCCCTCTCCTCCCCTCTCTCTCTTTATACCCCTCTGTCCATTCATCCCCCTCTCCACCCCTCTCTCTCTTTATACCACTGTCCATTCATCACCCCTCTACTGATTCATCACCATAAGTTATTTAGCTGTAAGCTTAGTAGTCAACATTTGCGGTGCCTCCTGAAAATGTCTTGTGTGTCGATTGCCTTGATATGTCAGCTCTGGTTGAAATAGCAGTTATGCAAATGGTAAGGTGCCTTATATTGTAGTTAGTGCAGATTGTGTACTGTATGCGTAATGAATGTGTTGCCTTTGCTTTGCTTGCTCCCGATCTGCCCACACTTGGGCTCCGCGTGACATGATGTTTTTCAGGCGGAATAGACAATTATGCTGCATTTTATTCTCCTGCATAACACCCTGGCGCACAGATGTGCTTCCACAGTGAGAACAGAAAGAGCGACGTGGCTGTGGCTAGCACCACTGATTAGCTGCTGCTAGCGCTGAAAGTGGACACATCTTCAACTTCACAAGCTGTAGAGTCTTTTCACACTTTCTGCAAAACTAGAATAACTTTTCCCCTGCTATGTACCCCTGCTATGTACCTACAGTTGTGCTTAGCAGACTTAGATAGAGCGACAGACGAGCAGAGAGAGAGAGAAAGAGATAGAGAGAGAGAGAGAAAGAGATAGACAGATATAGAGAGAGATAGAGAGAGAAAGAGAGAGAGAAAGAGAAAGAAAGAGAGAGAGAGTATTAGGAAAGAGCAGAGAGCTTCCCTAATAGAAAGAGATAAAGATATACTGATAGAGATAGAGAGATAGAAAGAGGTAGAGAAAGAGAGGGAGAGAAAGAGAGGGAGAATGTATTAGGGAAGAGCAGAGAGCTTCTCCATGGTGACTGCTGGCCCGGTCGCATGTCTGTAATTAGTGGTTATGTGTGTGAGGCCCCCATGCTGACGCTAACACCTCTCCCTATGGCCCTGAAATTAACAAGCTATTACTGCGGACCGCCACCACACAACCCACACTAGCAGAGTTAGAGTGGGAGAGAGAGAGAGAGGGAGAGAGAGAAAGAGGACACATTACCATTTACAGCAACCATACATTAGCAGAGTTAGAATGGGAGAGAGAGAGAGAGAGAGGGGGGGGGGGGGGGGGGGGGGGGGCAGAGGAGGACACATTGCCATTTACAGCAGAGTTGAGACAGAAACAGACCTCAGGAGAATGAAGGATGGATACAGAGAGAATGAGAAAAGAGAGACTGAGAGGGAGAGAGATGGGGGGATGATGGAGATGGAGAGGGAGAGAGATGGGGGGATGATGAAGATGGAGAGGGAGAGAGATGGGGGGATGATGGAGACGGAGAGGGAGAGAGATAGGGGGATGATGGAGACGGAGAGGGAGAGAGATGGGGGGATTATGGAGACATGCACTGATGACAAGTCTTCAATGATGGTGAGGCATAACACACTTTGAGCCACATATCTCTCCTGATTTGCCAGAATTAGTGTCCAGAATCATCTGATTGGTTGGATTGAGCCCAGGGTTAGTGTTCCGTGTTATCTGATTGGTTGGATTGAGCCCAGGGTTAGTGTTCCATGTTGTCTGATTGGCTGGTTTTACGTCAGAATTAGCGTTTGGGGTTAGCTGAGTGACTAGTTTGGAGTTATGTTATTGGCTGGTTTGACCCCAGAGGTAATGTTTGAGGTTATCTGATTGGCTGGTTGGGGCTCACTCATTGCTTCCTGGCTTCTCCTCTGCATCTGGAATATTCTCTCTCTGTATCCTGCTGCTGATTGGCTTCTTGTTAGTGGCACACTCTCACTGTGCTACTCAAGAGGGGGGTGGGTGGGGTGCTTTATAATACTCTCTCCTGCACACACACACGCACACGCACACGCACACGCACACGCACACGCACGCACGCACGCGCGCTCACGCACACACACACACATACACACACACACACACACACACACACACACACACACACACACACATACACACACACACACACACACACACACACATACACACACACACACACATACACACACACACACACACACACACACACATACTGTACACACACACACACACACACACACACACACACACACACACACACACACACATACACACACACACACACACACACACACACACACACACATACACATACACACACACACACACACACACACACACACACACACACACACACGTACACACACACACACACACACACATACAGACTCATACAGCTACCCTTTGCTCTCCTCCTTCTCTCTCTCTCTCTCTCTCTCTCTCTCTCTCTCTCTCTCTCTCTCTCTCTCTTGGTGGTAAAGAGGGGTTTATGGGAGATGTTTGGTGCAGAATCATGGGCTTTATAACCCTGATTGCCTGCTTCACCCATGTAATGAGGTAAATTACATAACTGATGGGGCAAGATTAGCCTCTCTGTGTGTGTGTGTGTGTGTGTGTGTGTGTGTGTGTGTGTGTGTGTAGTCCTAACACCATATTTGAGGCCAATTTCGGAGAGCAATGTAAAAGGGGAGAGACAGAGACATGGGGGGAGCATAATAGCTTGTGTCACTGTGGCATTCTGGGAGCGCTATGATTGTATCACTGTGGGATTCTGGGAGACACTATGATTTCTATCACAAAAACTGAGATCTTTCATATTTTTCCTCTTCATGCATGACAGTCAGAGTTCTCACTGTTCTAATTGTTCTCACTGTTCTCACTGTTTTCACTGTTCTAACTGTTGTAATTGTTCTCACTGTTCTCACTGTTCTTTGTTCGTGCTGGCTGAGCTTTCTAGAGTAGGCAATGTGGTAAGAAGAAGCATATGCTGCGACATGCTAGCTAGTGTGTGTGTGTGTGTGTGTGTGGAGTTTCCTCAGTAGCAGTATAGCACCGAGCAATTCCTTAAAGTACAAAGTACCCCCCCCCCCCCCGTACTTCCTGTGGTATGATTGAATGTGATTGAATTGGACAGACGCTGAAGTGCTTTCTGCTGTAATCAGACCCTGCTCACATTCAGGGTTGCTTTGGTGAGAAAGGAGCGGACCGAGCATCAGGTGGCCGGTGAAGAGCGCGGCCGGCTTGACCTTCTGCTGGAGCAGAGCGG
>NC_055974.1:28853178-28863178 GCF_018492685.1 Alosa sapidissima
TGTGTGCGTGTGTGTCTGTGTCTGTGTGTGTGTGTGTGTGTGTGTGTGTCTGTGTGTGTGTGTGTGCGTGTGTGTCTGTGTGTGTGTGTGTGTGTGTGTGTGTGTGTGTGTGTGTGTGTGTGTGTCTGTGTCTGTATGTGTGTGTGTGTGTGTGTCTGTCTGTGTGTGTGTGTGTGTGTGTGTGTGTGTGCGCGTGTGTGCGTGTGTGTGTGTGTGTGTGTGTGCGCGTGTGTGTGTGTGTGTGTGTGTGTGTGTGTGTGTGTGTGTGCGCGTGCGCGTGCGTGTGAAAATGGGTGGAGGGGCGAGACGAGGTGTGTTGATTCAGGAGACGGATGTCACGTAAGATCAGAGTGGCCTCAGCTTCCTCTGCTTATTATGTCTCATTTGAGCACCAGTCTGTGTGTGTGTGTGTGTGTGTGTGTGTGTGTGTGTGTGTGTGTGTGCGCGTGTGTGTTTGTGTGTCTGTGTGTGTGTGTGTGTGTATGTGTGTGTGTCTGTGTGTGTGTGTGTGTGTGTGTGTGTGTCTGTGTGTTGATTCAGGAGACGGATGTCACGTAAGATCAGAGTGGGCTCAGCTTCTCTTGCTTATTATGTCTCATTTGAGCACCAGTCTGCGCCCACAGTACTGCTGTTATTTACGTATCTGATGCAACCGTGCGAAAGCACGCCACGCACAACAAATCGTTGTGGGCTAGACGCCATGTCAAATCTCCTAGTGTTCCCGAGTCGCAGAGTTCATTCCAATTACGCCTTTTATGTAGATTTTTTTTAAACAGATTCATTTGATCTTGAGACAGGAGGTAAACAGCGTGTTGGTTAAGTAAATGTTTGCCATATGCTGAGTGCACGGCACTGTGATTACGCATCAGTGGTGTGGGCACACAAAGCACACTAATGAGGAACACTAGTAGGACAGCCATACCTGAGGGACATGGGAGAAGAGAGAGAGAGAGAGAGAGAGAGAGAGAGGGGGGGAGAGAGAGAGAGAGGGGGGGGGGGGGAGAGGTATAGAGGGAGGGGTACAGAGAGAGAGAGAGGGGGGAGAGGTATAGAGGGAGGGGTACAGAGAGAGAGAGGGGGGAGGTATAGAGGGAGTGGTACAGAGAGAACAAAAAAGAGAGGGAGAGGGGGTAGAGAGAGAGTGAGAAAGAGAGGAAGAGAGAGAGGGAGAGGGGGGTAGAGAGAGAGGGAGAAAGAGAGGAAAAGAGAGGGGGTGGAGAGAGAGTGAGAAAGAGAGGAAGAGAGAGAGGGAGAGAGAGAGGGAGAGGGGGTAGAGAGAGAGTGAGAAAGAGTGTGTGTTTGTGTGTGTTTGTGTGTGTGTGTGTGTGTGTGTGTGTGTGTGTGTGCGCGCTCACAACTGGTGCTAGAGGTTGTGTGCAGCTCTGTTTGAGTGCAATGCTGTTCCAAGAGGTGGGGAATGGAAAGGAGGCTCTGAGAAGCTCTAATTGCTCTGGGAGTTCTGGATGGCTAACGACCAGAAGAGTGTGTCAAAGAGTGTGCAAGAGTTCAATGTGCAATGTTTGTGTGTGGAAGGGAGAGTGTGTGTGTGGACATAAGAGCAATCCAAGGCTCGGACAAGTGGAAAACAAAATGCCAATACCCTTCCTTCCCCTGGCACTGCCCTTCCTTCCTCTGGCACTGCCCTTGCTGCCCCCTGGATCTGAGAAGAATGCGCTGAACCTGCTGCTGCTACAGCTGCTGGGGGAGTCGCCGGAACTGCTGTGGCCTTCATTGGGAGTTAAGGATGGTGTCTAGTCAACACACACACACATCTATGCTCAGGCTGGAGCCAAAATGGGCAAACGGGGGGGGGGGGGGCCTCTCTGTCATAAAATTCGTTACAAGAATGACTGTCATGCTGTAGCACTCCACAATGCTTAAAGACATTAAAAACTACGCAGCTCGTCGTTCCACGTTACCCGAAAGTAGCTAGAAAGTGTCTAGAAAACCATAGATTATACAACTGCCTGTATCTGAATTTAGCAAGCATCTTCATGGCCCACTGTTGCAATTCCTTCGTTTGTGTTTTGCAGAAAGCGTAGGCTAATCCAGTGGTCAAAATGACACGATAAGCATGTGTGAGTATACAAGTGATTTATATCGAGGAGGCTCGGCTATTTAACCATAAGTAATGACCCAACGGTGAACCTGAACAACTTCAGGAAAAACTTACGATTGGTGCAGCTACTTTCATCCAAACAAAAACTTTTCAAAATGACTGGCACTTGCCTGCCAATGTTCTTTATGTTATTTTTCTGTTTTGTTTTATAGACTGTGCACCTTTGCTTTTTAATCATTTGCAATGACATTCATATGACGCCCCCTCAAATTGAGCTACACTGCCCACACAGCGTGTCGAATGCGTGTGAATCCTGCTTGTGCTATTGTTAATGCCATGGTTTAGGTGTGGTAATGAATGAAGCCATGCCGCGCCATTTTATGCGTCAAGGAGATTAGACTACGTTTACATAGTCTACTCTACATTATGGTTTGTCTGTTTATTGTATGATACAAACAAAATGAAAAGCTAGACCATATTCATACACTTTGGTGGAAAAGTGTAGTTTGGGTGAAGACATTAGGCTACATTTTGAAGCTAATCCATGTCATTTAATTGTTTTTTTGAATTCGGTTTCATGTTCATGAAAGCTGGTAACAATTTGGGCTTGGCCTTACCAGAGAATGTCTAATAAGGGGAGAACTGCCACTCTCGGAAAACTTCCGGTTTCTGAACTGGTTGCAGTTCCTTCTGTGGTTCCACATGAGGGCGCTCGTCCACGAGTGCAGAATGCATGGAGGTCTATGGAGCTGTACCCCTCAAAATCCACTTTTCTCGGGAAATCATTTTTTTTAAGTAATTTGAATATTGTATTCGAAAGGGGAGGCAAAGAAAATACAATTGGTTGAGTATTTTATTTTTTAAAGTCACTTAATTGTTCTAAAAAGCCTTTCAAACGTGTCAATGACGTCATTCATTAGCACAATGCTAGCGTGTTATGGGCAACAACGAACCAACCTGTAAGAAATCAAAAGGACATAAGTACTCGTTCATTCAACTTTTGACCTATAACCCATGTTGAAGTTATACAAACTACAATCTGAGATTTGTCAACGACAATCAGGTGAAAGAGACAAATTTAGCCGTCTAGCTCCATTGACTCCCATTCATTCTGCACTCATGGCGATCGCCCCCAGTGGAACTCTGGTGGAACTGCAACCAAAATTCGGTACAATGGGACTTAATACGGAGTGGCCAGGCTCTCCGTAGATGGGCTCTGGCCTTACGCACCGATGTGGAGGTGCGAGTGTGACAGTTTTTGCAATGACGTCATTATAATAGCGTCCCCCCACTTTAAAAATCCCCACTACACCACTGATGAAGATGGCGTTGATGATGGTGATGACAATGACGATGACGTTGATGATGATGGTGATGATGATGATGATGGTGATGATGATGATGATGACGATGGCGTTGATGATGATGATGATGATGACGTTGATGATGGTGATGGTGATGATGATGACGATGGCGTTGATGATGATGATGATGATGGTGATGATGATGATGGTGATGATGGTGATGATGACGATGGCGTTGATGATGATGATGATGATGATGGTGATGGTGATGATGATGATGATTGTGATGATGATGAGGATGATGAGGGTGATGCTGATGATGATGCTGATGATGGTGATGATGATGATCATCATCACCTTCTGAACTAAAACAATTTTTTTTTTATTAAACAGGGTGTGTGCATTTGATCAGTTACCTTGACGTGTGGGCAGTAATTACGTTGTTTTGAATAACCTTTTAAGTGAGTTAAGATTCCACTTTAATAACCTTTAAGTAAGTTAAGATTCCACTTTAATAACCTTTAGAGTGAGTTAAGATTCCACTTTAATAACCTTTAAGTAAGTTAAGATTCCACTTTAATAACCTTTAGAGTGAGAGTGTTGGAGAATGGCAGGCAGGCAAGAGAAAAAAGAGGATCAAAGAGGATAAAGTGTGTTCACTTCGGGAGTTGTTGACTAGACCCAAAGAGAGGATAAAGTGTGTTCACTTCGGGAGGTGTTGACTAGACCCAAAGAGAGGATAAAGTGTGTTCACTTCGGGAGGTTTTGACTAGACCCAAAGAAAGGATAAAGTGTGTTCACTTCAGGAGGTGTTGACTAGACCCAGATGGTGAACTCCAGAACTCTTTTTCACTCCAGAAATATCACTTCCGCGAGTAGCCCGTCACCGCTGGGAAAGAACAAAAGCTGAAAGTGGGAAAATAAACACTGCCATTTCACCTTCTGTTCGTTTCTGTTGATTTAGTTCTCCATGGGATTCTCCTCCCTGCTCTCACGTTGTTATGGCGATGGTTGTTATGGCAGAATGGTTTCTGACCATTTGATCCCAGGAATTCAGACGTCAGGAGCGTGTGAGGGGGAGAAGTCTGACCACTGCGGTGACCACCAGTACTGCTTGTGCTTTTACTTCATACCACTATCCCATCACCTCAAAGTCAAATGTGTGTGTGTGTGTGTGTGTGTGTGTGTGTGTGTCATACCACTATCCCATCACCTCAAAGTCAAATGTGTGTGTGTGTGTGTGTGTGTGTGTGTGTGTGTCTGTCTGTCCACCCGTTGTGAGATGCAATGCTAACAAAATGAAGAAAGGTTTATACACAGGAAGGGTTCATGCATGCAAGCTTATAAACACACACACACACACACACACACACACACACACTTGCACACTTGCACACATACTCACACACACACACACACACACACACACACACACACACACACACACTCGCACACATACTCACACACACACACACACACACACACACACAGTCTCCGTGAGATGGAGCAGAGGTGTGTATCAGGAAGTTCTTATATTACTCGGTCAGGGTGATGACAGAATGATAAACACCTTCACCCTCTCTCCTGTGTGTGTGTGTGTGTGTGTGTGTGTGTGTGTGTGTGTGTGTGTGTGTGTGTGTGTTTGTGTGTGTGTGTGTTACAGAGTGAGTTTGAGCCGATGCCCTTCTTGCCCAAGCGAGTGAGTTAGTGGGCGAGCTAGCGAGTGAGCGAGCGCGTGTCTCCATTGATTTAAATAACCTCCCTTCTGCTGGGCTATTAATGGGGTCCCCCCACCCCACCCACACACACACACTCACACACACACACACACACACACGTCCGCGATGCCTGGGCCATGGCACAGGAAGCAGATAAGGGCATGTGGGATCGTACTCACTCTTCTGAAATAGAGCCACTCTGTGCTGTGTGTGTGTGTGTGTGTGTGTGTGTGTGTGTCTCCCCTGGGCTGAAACTCTCCTTTTTAGAGCCAACATAATTGCCTCCAACACGCCAGCTTCGTGAGTTTGGCCTTTAGAGATTCTCTATGTGTTTTGTACATATTCAGTTCACCAGTTTAGATATGGCGTCCAAGAGAGTGTGTGTGATGGAGGATAGAAAATATATATATATTTTTTTGTAATCAGATGTCTTCCTTTGTTTAAAACTCTTAGAGCTGTCCAGACCTTTTGTAATCAGATGTCGTCCTTTGTTTAAAACTCTTAGTGGTCCAGACCTTTTGTCATCAGATGTCTCCCTTTGTTTAAAACTCTTAGAACGGTCCAGACCTTCATGTCTTAGAAGTATTTATGCTCGCTTGCCTTACAAGTGTTCAGGCCTTCTGGTCAGTCAAGGACAAATGACAGTGCTGATTTCTAAAGAAGACAGTATCCTTCTGCTTTCTAAAGATGAGGTACCAGACTCCTATTGATTGCTTTTGCGTACACATTTGTACTTCTTGCTTCATGAAAAATAGTGTCTTTAAGCTTTGAGTTTGGGCAGTTTGGTTGAATAGCCATCTAAATGTGCACAAGCCAGGTGGCCAGACATGTCTTTATGTAATACCACCCTCTCTGTGATTAGAATCCCAGTTGCACTGACTGCAGGCAGAAGCCTTTACAGCTCAGAGGACAAGAGGGGCAGATGACAAGAGACCCACCGGAACAACCGCAGCCTTTACATAAAACACGACTTGATATGAAAAGGCTCAACAGTGGCCTATTGAAAGGAGAGAGAGAGAGAGAGAGAGAGAGAGAGAGACGGACTACTAGGCAGACCTCCAACAAGCATGTCCCCTCTGAGACATCTAACAGATATGGATTTATGTTGTTTGTGGCCTATATTAATTCTGCTCCATTCAGTTTGGCTCACCTCGGCGAAAGACCTTGGCTATAAAACAGCTGTGTTGGCTCACTGGCTGTTTAAGACCGGGGGGCCACAGTAAACACCCAAGCACTCTACTAATCAATAGACTTACAGCTCTGCAGGCAGCCAACTGAGCCCCTCGTCTAACCAAGAACTATAGGAATCTCATAGTATTTTGGGACAAAATGTTAAAGTAATCTTATAAGAATACTAGTTATTATAGGAATCTTATAGTATTTTGGGACAAAATGTTAATGTGATCTTATAAGAATACTAGATATTATTGGATTCTTATACTATGGACAAAATGTTAAAGTAATGGTAGGAATGTCATAGATATTTGGGAATCTTATAATATTTTGGGACATGCTATAGACATACTATGAGACTACTATAGGAACACTTTAAAGGGAAAGGATATAGAGGTGGTGTAGAACATTGTATTATGCACTACTGTATAACTACAAAATAAATATTAGTTATTTCTGATCCTTATCTTGACAGTTCAGCAGGAGAATTAGCTTTGTTTGGTCTTTGGAAATGCAATTTTAATGTTAGCTGCTAGGCTACGCTGAGGCAGCGGGACGCTAATGCAAGGCTAATGTATGTTAAGCTAGCCGGAGGGAGAATTTTAGAGTGAGTGTCACCACCAAGGCAGACACCCCTGTCTCTCTCGTAATCTAACAGCAGTGTGTGTGTGTGTGTGTGTGAGAGAGAGAGAGAGAGAGAGAGGAGAGAGAAACTGAACAGAACCTATCAGCAATTAGCATTAATGTTGATGTAGCACTGTTTATTCAGATTGATCATTAAGCATGACCCTCGCTACCAGGAAGTGGATTAATCTCCACTACAGTTGCTTGAAAATTGATGGTGATGAATTGCTCAACGTATCAAATCGCTCCTCATTAGTGACTGCGTTGGTGGTGTGCTCCGCATGCAAACGCTAATTAATTATCTATTTATTAATAGTCTAATTGTTCAGGGCAGTGGGTGGGTTGTAAAAATTTCATTAATACATCTTAACATGCTAAAAATGGACATAATGCAATAATAACAATCAATTTATTTTAAAATAATTAATATCATTAATTGAATAGATGAAACTTGTTTTGGCTAACCACTTTAACTTTCTGGTTACATTTGTAACCCCTTCTTAACGGGTGTGCACAGGCACTAGTTACGATCAGTATAAACAATGGCGCAAACAGGATCCTAAGCTCTCAGCGGTGGAATGGTGAGCTGGCTGAACTATTCCTGAATACCACAGTAAGCTAATAATTAAATAAAATAAAATAAATAGCGCGGTGCCTTCACTGTAAAAATACTACACTTACCTTAAAGCTTGTGTATGATGTAGTCTTACAGAATAAAAATATACAATGAATGGGTAATTACACTAAGTTAGTGGTGAATGCAGTTAAATGAATTTCCATTACACCCAGAAGTATAATTAAATGTAACAATACAGACTGTTTATTTAATAAAGAGCTTCAATAAGAAGACAAAGTTATAACGTTACAGAACCTGGGCAAGACTTGCGAGCGAACAATTCACTCTGAAGGGAACCTACTGCTGAACGTTACGTAAACCTTAACAGACAGCAACGGTTAGCTTAGGCTAAACACCAGTGTGGAGAAAAAACAACAATACAATATATAAGTTACAGACAGTAATGCACCGTGTAAAAGGTAACGGTAACACAGATAAACCACCATATAGAGACAATATACAATGAGCAAGATATAACCCCCAAGTGCTTGCCGTTGGAGCTCGTTGGTGCACTTTGAAGTCAGCTCTGTGAGCTGAAGGCAGGGTAGCAACCGCTACAATGCCCGTCCGAACTCGCCAGTCGCTCATGGCGGAGACCGAATGTGTGTTTGTGTCAGTGTAAGTGTACTCACGAATGAACAGTTTCACTCCACTCAGCCAACGAGCCGAACATTGTCCAGGCACAGACGGGAGGCAAGCAGCTGCCTTGAACTAGCCAACGTTGCTAGCGACACCAGCAGTAGCAGGGCGGTTGGTCCTCCGGTGGGCTCAGCACCGACAAAGAAGCAGTCGTCCTGGGGGAGGTGTAACTCCGTTGGGCCCAGCACCTGAGGTAAGAGTCGTCCTTCACAGGGTCCGGTAGCTCCGGTGGGTCCAGCACCGGAGGTATAAACGAGTTCGTCTCTGAAGGAAAACTGCAACAAGAGCTAGAGTAGCTAGTAGCTAACGACAAGTAGCACTAGCTAAACAGTAAGCTCTGAGGCAAGTTGAACAAGACCCGACGAGAGACACGAAGCCGGTCCACACCAAACCGATCACCATAAACGGGACTCACTCGCACAGTTCACCGTTCGTGGGCCGGGGTACATAAAAGCACCTCTAAGTCTCCACGAACCAGCACTGACAGGCGGAGCAGGAGAAACAGTGACCTCTCTTTACTCCGGGCAGACTGGGACTCACGAGCCTTCTCCTCACTGAGGTGATGGAACCTTCAGTTTCACCGCAATTTCGCGGGCATAAACAAATAACAGATAATGATTGGCTGCTTAAACAATTCAAATAAAAGCAAAACAAACAAAGACATTTGATTGGTGCACATGTATAGAATGTCGTAAATCACAGAAGCAAGTAAATTACAAAGCATTCTGGTACATGGAGTAAATTCATACAGTAACAAAAGTGTAGTACAAGGTTATTAAACATACTAAAAAACGTCAATTACAGGTGCTTACACACTTTTCTTGACAGTGTTGACATAGGAGTGACATGACACTGTCATGAACGTGTCATAAACAAGTCATAAATGTTTATGACATAACGCTTCTGTTATTAAGTGGCATTCGTTTTTTGTCATAACAATTTAGGGTTAGGATTGGGGTTAGGTTTAGGGCTAGGTTTAGAGTTAGGGTTGGCGGTTTAGGGTTAGGGTTAGGTTTCATGTGTCATGACAGTGTCATGTGTTCATGACAAAGTCATGTCACTCTTATGTCAAAACTGTCAAGTAAAGTGTCACCAACGTTCTTCTGGTTGGTGAAATGACTCGCCATGACTACGCCGGAGCTTTGCAGCTCAGGCGTTGGTTTGTGTTGGATTTCTGTGCTTAAAAAAGAGCCGCTTCCATAGATGCCAAGGTGAGAGAGCCGCTTCCATAGATGCCAAGGTGAGAGAGCCGCTTCCATAGATGCCAAGGTGAGAGAGAGAAGCGGGATGACAAACATCAGCTCAGTTTTCATTCCACCAACGGAATGGACAATATGGGAAAGTAATCTGAGGAAATGGTGGGAGATTTTTTTTTTTTTTTTGGGGGGGGGGGGGGGGGTGTCTGGCCATCTGTCATATAAAATGGAAAGAGAGGGAGGGAGGGAGGAAAGGAGGAAGGGAGGGAGAGAGGAAGGGAGGGAAGAAAGGAGAAGGGAGGGAGGAGAGGGGGAATGATAAACAGTTGGTTCGTCCCATCAAGGATGGCTTCTAACCTGTGTTACAAAGAGGCACATCCATCAACAAGGCAGCCGCCTGCATGACACTGTGCCCATTACACACACACACACATACGCGCGCGCGCACACACACACACACACACACACACACACAGCACAGAGTGGCAGTGCCAGGAGTTTCTTCTCTTAATGTTACTTGGTATAACAATGTTTCTTACAGAAGATGTGATTGAGTGATTGATGAATTGTTTGGTTGGTTGATTAATGAATTGATTAATTGGTTGGTTGATTGATAGATTGATTGATCCACCAATTTGTTTTGTTTTGAAGCTGAACTATAATCAGACTTG
>NC_055974.1:28870678-28873178 GCF_018492685.1 Alosa sapidissima
GGTGTGTCCTGTGTGTGTGGAGGTCGGCTGTGTGGTGCGTTTCAAATGTAGTTGTGTGTGTGTGTGTGTGTGTGTGTGTGTGTGTGTGTGCATGTGTGGAGGTCAGCTGTGTGGTGCATCTCAAATGTAATTATGTGCCGCTCAGCAGAGAGACGACACTGGCTCGTGTCGCCGCAGCAACCACTAATTTATGAGTGAGTTAACGTAATGGATGGCACCCTTACTAGCCGCCACACATACCCACCAGGACACACACACACACACATACATACACACACACACACACACACACTGACCCTCACACACACACACACACACACACACACACACACATACAGACACACACACACACACACATACATACACACACACACACACACTGACCCTCACACACACACACACACACACACACACACACACACACACACACATACAGACACACACACACACACACTGACCCTCACACACACACACACACACACACACACACACACACACCCTTCACACCCTTACCTGACTCTTTTGTGTGTGTGTGTGTCTGTGTGTGTGCGTGTGTGTGTGTCTGTGTGCGTGTGTGTGTGTGTGTGCGTGTGCGTGTTTGTGTGTCTATGTGCGTGTGGGTGTGTGTGCCGGTTTCGTGCGCTGGCAGGTGTGTGTGTAGCAGGCGCGTCTGAATCAGCTCCAATGGCTGCCGTGGCGCTGACCTGAGCTTGTGTCCTCTCCGCCTCAGCGCTCACATGAAGGCTCATTATGGCGCTTAGTGGACATGATCCCTCACACTGATGACACAGGTCATCTACCCAGTCACCTGTCCAACACGCACGCACGCACGCACGCACACACACACACACACACACACACACACACACACACACACACACACACACACACACACACATGCTCTCTCTCTCTTTCTTTCCTTTGCTGGTTTTGTAATTGATGTTTTATTTTGTTTGTTTGTTTTGAGGTTTTGTTTTAATTTCTAAGACTAATTTGTTAGTGGTGCCCTCAGTTGTTCTATAATAAAGCGTGCTTAAAATTCAAAATGTTCTCTCTCTCTCTCTCTCTCTCTCTCTCTCTCTCTCTCTCTCTCTCTCTCTCTCTCTCTCTCTCTCTCTCTCTCTCTCTCTCTCTCTCTCTCTATCGCTCTTTCTCTCTCTATCTCTCTCTCTCTCTCTCTCTATCTCTATCGCTCTTTCTCTCTCTATCACTCTCTCTATCTCTATCGCTCTTTCTCTCTCTCTATCACTCTCTGGGCCAGATGTACATTTGCGAACGTAGCGTTATCAGCGCCATAGACAAACCGCAGATTTCGAATGCTGTCAGATCCAAGTTTATGTTGTATTTAAACTACTTGTGTACGTAGGCTATGGAAGATTGGTCAAATCTAGCAAGTAGGAAAGTTTAAGTGAATGACGTGAAAGTGAAAGTAAGACATTTGAAAGGCCAACAAAAGTTAAGGTTGCCTTTGATAGTATGAAGACTTACAAAACTGGTGCTCTAAATAGCGATCTGTTGTCTTTGAAAGGTTCTCTTATTGACACATTGAACTGCCATTTGGATTAACACCTGCTTTTACAAGGCAGAAGTATTTAGGTGCAGAACAGACGTGCGCTTTCAGGAGCAGTCTTTGTACATACTGCGGAATACATAATTAGGCGCTCTTTACTCTTCCCCTCCCATCTCTTTACGCTAAACTCCCACTTTCCTCTGAATTCTCCCATGAATGCATATGCATGACATGACAAACGCAATCTGCCACTTTCAGCTCCCGCGACAGGCAGTTTGCGCTTTTACATCATCGCGGCCTGTTTGTACATACCTCGCAATGATTTTACATGCACATTGCGAAACAAATACGCCTGAAGTGGGCGCAAAAGCGTTAGTACATCTGGCCCTCAATCTCATACACAATACACATAGACACACACAAACACAAACACACACACACACACACACAAACACAATAATTCCCTAACCTACAGCGGGGAAAATAAGTATTGAACACGTCAACATTTTTTTCAGTAAGTATACTTCCAGAGAGGCTATTTGCATGAAATTTTCACCGCACATTAGTATTAACTTAGGTAATCCACACATATATAAAAATCCAAACATTAATGTCTAAAAGTAGAGTTATGAGTAAAAAAGTTAGTACATACTGGTGGGCTATAAAAAAGGTGTTTTTTGTTACCAAGGTGTCACACAAGAAACATTTTATAATGAGTAAAAGCAAAGAGCCCTCCCAAGACCTTTGCAACCTTATTGTTGCAAAACCTATAAATGGACTGGTTACAGATGCACTTCAAAACTTCTGAATCATCCAACAAGCAGTATTGGAGCCATTATCTGCAAGTGGAAGGAACATCACTGCCTCAACAACTGGCCATGCACAGGATCTCCTTGCAAGATTTCTGACCAGGAAGTCAGAAGGATAGTCAGAAGAATAGCCCAAGATCCAAGGACCACTCTGAGAAAGCTCCAGAAAGACTTGGAGGCA
>NC_055974.1:28890678-28891776 GCF_018492685.1 Alosa sapidissima
CTCATGTGCAGAACAATGACCAAGGCCAGCAGAGCTATGTGGTATACAGTACTGTGAATATACAGTCACACTTACTAAGGAAGCACATAGCAGGGCTAGACACATGTGGTGTGCAGTATAGCAGGGCTAGACACGTGTGGTGTGCAGTATAGCAGGGCTAGACACGTGTGGTGTGCAGTATAGCAGGGCTAGACACATGTGGTGTGCAGTATAGCAGGGCTAGACACGTGTGGTGTGCAGTATAGCAGGGCTAGACACGTGTGGTGTGCAGTATAGCAGGGCTAGACACAGTTAGCAGGATGAGAATGGGCTCTCTGTACCGGTCAGTTAGCAGCTATAATAAAGGCGAGCCAGTGAGCTGCTCCTCCTCCCACTCCTCCTCCTCCTCCTCTCTCCTCCTCCTCTTCTCCTCCTCTTCTCCTCCTCCTCTCCTCCTCCTCTTCTCCTCCTCCTCTCCTCCTCCTCTCCTCCTCCTCCTCTTCTCCTCCTCTTCTTCTCCTCCTCTTCTCCTTCTTCTCCTCTGGGCTTGACTGACGAGTCAGCGGTACTTTGCTTCTGACATCAGGAGAGACAGAACCTCACCAGCTTCAATAGGCACCTGTCAGGGCAGATGGAGGGAGAGAGGGAGGGAGGGAGAGGGGGAGGGAGGACAGAGAGAGAGAAATGGGAGAATGATGACAGAGAAAGAGAGAGAGGAGGCAGTGAAGAAAAGAGTGAATGATAAAGAAAGAGATAGAGAGAGAGGAGAGACAGAGGGAGGGAGAGAGAGAGTGTGAGTGAATAATAGAGGGAGGAAGCGAGTGATAGAGAAAGAGAGAGAGAGAAAAGAGAGAGAAGAGAGGGAAGGGTGGAGCAGGAGTCATGACACCTTTTCGAGCAGCGTATGCCGGCAGGGTAGGTGCTTGCCGTTACCAAGACAACAGGCAATTAAAGTGTGTTTTGTCTCAGTAAGTACATCTCCTTAATCCTTTTACCAGAACACATGACCTCCACCTCCCGCACGTACAGCACACACACACACACACACACACACACGACACACACACACGGACACGCGGAGGAGCAGGATTACAGCGGTCAGTACACACACCCAGGAAA
>NC_055974.1:28896976-28901976 GCF_018492685.1 Alosa sapidissima
GTGGCATATATAGAGTGACATATATAGAGTGGTGTAGGGAGTAATATATAGAGTTAATATATAGCGTGGTGTAGGGAATCATATATAGAGTGGTGTAGGGAATAATATATAGAGTGGTGTAGGGGGTAATATATAGAGTTAATATATAGAGTGGTGTAGGGAGTAATATATAGAGTTAATATATAGAGTGGTGTAGGGAATAATATATAGAGTGGTGTAGGGGGTAATATATAGAGTGGTGTAGGGTTAGAATAGGTAAGCAGAGCAGAGCTGCACTGACTGCAGCCACAAAACAGAGCTGTCAGCTTAGTACTTCAGCCAGACACTGCTGCTTTTACAAGTGCCAAACACTCTCCCCACTGCATAAACAGACACACACACACACACACACACACACACACTCTCACGCACGCACGCACGCACGCACACACTCACACACACAAAAAGCACACACTCACTCACATGTGCACACTCACTCACAAAAGACGATTTTGTCCATCATCTAATTTCTATCACACACACACACACTCACATGTGCACACTCACACTCACTCACAAAAGACGATTTTGTCCTTCATCTAATTTCTATCACACACACACACACAAACAGACACACACACACACACACTCCTAGGTACCCTGGCACCCAAATTGAATACTGGCAACAGTTGCTCAACATCAGTTTGTCAATTGACAGGTGCAGATAGCGGTGCTGAGACGCAATCAATTCCACTTACTATTGTTTTGCTTACTCTTGCTCGTGCTCTGGCCACTGTAATTGGAATGAATGGGTTGTCAGGCCAGATGATGCCTGACGTAATTGGCCACCATTGCAAAAGAAAGGCTTGATGTGAATGTATTAGGTGTGAGGAGAAGGAAAGAAACAAAGGAGCTTCATTGTGCAGCCTACCGTATGCAAACAAACAAACAAACAAACACACACACACACAACACAATCAGCAAACAGCAAAACAACAACAGATGAAGGCAGAGCAGCAGATCCTAACAATGGCACACCAAAATACAATAAGACATAGAAAGCTGGCGCTGGAGCTAAAACGTGTGTGTTTGTGTGTGTGTGTGTGTGTGTGTGTGTGTGTGTGTGTGTGTGTGTGTGTGTGTTTGTGTGTGTGTGTGTGTGTGTGTGTGTTTTTGTGTGTGTGTGAGTGTGTTTGTGTGTGTGTGTGTGTGTGTGTGTGTGTGTGTGTGTGTGTGTGTGTGTGTGTGTGTGTGTGTGTGTGTGTGTGTGTTGTGTGTGTGTGTGTGTGTGTGTGTGTGTGTGTGTGTGTGTTTGGCTGAGACTCATTTAACAGCTGTGGATGCTAGTGAGCTACTTTAGAGTTTGTTCTTGTGATGAGATGTGAGAGAGATGTGCATGCTGGACGGAAAGGAAAGGCATGAAAAGTTTCCTCAGTTGACTATGTAGGGTCAGTTGACTATGCTTACTGTCACATATGTAGGGTCAGTTGACTATGCTTACTGTCACATATGTAGGGTCAGTATGTAGGGTCAGTTGACTATGCTTACTGTCACATATGTACAGTCCGTTAGCTCAGTTGACTATGCTTACTGTCACATATGTAGGGTCAGTTGACTATGCTTACTGTCACATATGTAGGGTCAGTATGTAGGGTCAGTTGACTATGCTTACTGTCACATATGTAGGGTCAGTTGGCTATGCTTACTGTCACATATGTAGGGTCAGTTGACTATGCTTACTGTCACATATGTAGGGTCAGTTGACTATGCTTACTGTCACATATGTAGGGTCAGTATGTAGGGTCAGTTGACTATGCTTACTGTCACATATGTACGGTCCGTTAGCTCAGTTGACTATGCTTACTGTCACATATGTAGGGTCAGTTGACTATGCTTACTGTCACATATGTAGGGTCAGTATGTAGGGTCAGTTGACTATGCTTACTGTCACATATGTAGGGTCAGTTGGCTATGCTTACTGTCACATATGTAGGGTCAGTTGACTATGCTTACTGTCACATATGTAGGGTCAGTTGACTCTGCTTACTGTCACATATGTACGGTCCGTTAGCTCAGTTGACTATGCTTACTGTTACATATGTAGGGTCCGTTAGCTCAGTTGACTATGCTTACTGTTACATATGTAGAGTGTGTTAGCTCAGTTGACTATGCTTACTGTCACATATGTAGGGTCCTTTAGCTCATTGTTACATATGTAGAGTGTGTTAGCTCAGTTGACTATGCTTACTGTAACATATGTAGGGTCCGTTAGCTTACTGTTACATACAGGGTGCGATGTTTTTTTTTATTTTTTAAATGAATGAACGATTCATAGCCTAGTAATGTCATGACATGTCATCATTTTGCCACCTTTGTAACATTTACCTTTATCTTAGTTTTAGTTTACCGTGGTGTATGACTTTAAACAGCGAGTGTGCCTGGTATGATGATCAGCTTCTCTAATGCAGGGTAGGACTACGTTTTGACAAGCATACAAATTCACCTTGTTCTTGCCCCATCTGAAATGACTCCTCTACTTTTGCTGCCTTCATCCTTTCTGTATTTGTTATGTAAAAAAACGTTGCATATGATGGCACTGAAGTCTTGAGTTAGTGAATTGGCTAACAGTGTTAGTTGGTAAACAAATAGCCTACACATTGCGCTACACACTGCGTACTGTAGGCTACGTGCATTCTCTCTCCTGCTGATTTGCGTTCAGTAGCCAAGTGCGTAATATTGCAAAAGTTGAAAAAATAAAAGTTTTTATTGTAGCCTACAGAAAATAAATAGCCTATCATACTGTCAGTTAATTGGCTACAGTGCAGTGAAGAGTTTGGAGAGTAAAGTTATAGAGCAACTTGAAGTTTTATGAAAATAATTTACGAACCAGAACATAAAGACCATGAAGCTTCTATTTCTTGCAGCTGTTAAAACACCTGCTAGATAGTTTAAATACCCACCAACATTAGTTTGTGCAGTACAGATTATTTATCAAAGTTATTTGTCTACTAGGCCTAGCCTACTGGCTGATTTATCAAACGAGTGCTTTCTCGTTCGTCCTCCGCAAACTACAGGTGTTTCGGTAGAGAGCCATTGAATAAGCGATGCCAAGCAATTTCTGTAACACTTTTTGTGACTTTCAGCTAATATCTCCTCATTTAATGTAAGCCTACTTCTACTCAGTTGCATCAGTTTTCTAATTTTGAAGGTTCTAAAATATGACGATATGCTTCACTGAATCCTTCTCGTTTTCTTTCATTTGTCCAGCTAACTTTTCCATTGAAACTAGCCATTTATGATGGATTACACAGTCGACATTCTGAAATGTCCTGCACGATCAAGGCCAAATTAAGTTATCACGCAGCCACTGTGTCAGCAGCATGAGTGCTGACGGTGACAGTGCATTTCTGATGTCAGATTATTAATTATGTAGGCTAGCCTACTAGACTGTTCTCACGTTGCAGCGCTTTACTTATATGAAGTAGCATTAATCAATATGAGGGGCAGAGGGGGATAAATGTTGTCCCCCCCGGCGATGAAAATAATTAAGCAGAGGGGAGGATATCAAGACTAGAGGGGGGGAAATCCCCCCCACCCCCACCCCCCTACAAATCGCACCCTGGTTACATATCTAGGGTCCGTTAGCTTACTGTCACATATGTACAGTAGGGTCCATTAGCTTACTGTCACATATGTAGGGTCCATTAGCTCAGTTGACTATGCTTACTGTTACATATGTAGGGTCCATTAGCTCAGTTGACTATGCTCACTGTTACATATGTAGCTCAGTTGACTATGCTCACTGTCACATATGTAGGGTCCGTTAGCTCAGTTGACTATGCTGACTGTTACATATGTAGCTCAGTTGACTATGCTCACTGTCACATATGTAGGGTCCGTTAGCTCAGTTGACTATGCTCACTGTCACATATGTAGCGGTCATTTTAGAAGGCAGCACTGATGCATCCTTTCTATAGCCCGTTACCCAGTGTGGCAGTTCTATCAAGCAGCTGAGGAAAGAAAAGAGAAGGGGACAAAAGCTCTACCAGCAGCTGCTGTTTGTTTACAACTGTCATTTATTTGAGGGTTTTTTTTTTTTTTACATAGATTTTTTTTTTTTTTTTCAAAAACCTAGCGAGATATACACATTATCTGATTAGACCATCATTGTAACCAATAATAAAGTCTGCTGTGATTTATGGGGCTGTTTGACATTCTTCCAGCTTGCTAACGCCATGCCGTAGCTTCAACAGTGTTTGGGGGGGTGCCCTTTTTTCAGGTCAGAACAACTGCCCCTCAAAATTCCTGTGCACGTCCCTGGTGCACACCATGTGTGTGTGTGTGTGTGTCTGTGTGTTAGAGTGTGTGTGTGTGTGTGTGTGTGTGGATGTGTGTGTCTGTTTGTGTGTGTGTTTGATAGAGGGCCAAACTAGGGGTGTAGGCTGGTGGCATTCACCCTGACCATGGCCTGGATAATCATCTGTTTGTTTCTCTCATGCTGCAAGGGATTAAATGAACTTGGAACAGCACATTGCTTTAGCTGTTTGTTCAGAGTGCAGAAACCAGTGGTGAAACCTTGAAGATATGCATTTGTGTGTGTGTGTGTGTGTGTGTGTGTGTGTGTCTCTGTGTCTGTGTGTGTGTGTGTGTGTGTGTGTGTATGTGGGTGGGTGGAACAGTATTAGGAGCACATACTGTACACAAGCACACACAAAATCACAAAATATTTTCCACAAACACACACAAAGACATATTTCCACAATCTTTCCACAAGCATTCACACATAAACACACATCATTACACTTTAACTATCACACACACACACACACACACACACACACACACACACACACACACACACACTCCAGGACTGAGTTAGGAGACAGGCTGGTAGTACCCTCGGAGGAGAAAGGGATGGGAGAGGATGAAATGAGAGATGGGGAGAGGATGCAGCGCACTAACAGCCAGATTGCTTCTCCGAGAGCGGATGCTATTTTTCATCTGGGACATGCCATGTGATG
>NC_055974.1:28919476-28924476 GCF_018492685.1 Alosa sapidissima
CAATACATTTGATTTGCCTGCATGGAGATGGCCTATCAGTAGCAGTACCAACAAAAGATGAAGTAGAGAACTATTTAGTTAGTTTTAAAGCATGTTTGTATTATTTAGCACTCATATGTATGACTACATGAAGACAATGTGTCTGCTCCCCTATTCCCTACTGACTGCTAGAGTCTTTCTCTTCTCTTAGATTTGCCTTTTATTAAGCCCCTCCCCTCTCCATTTTAAGCCCCTCCCCTCTCCATATCCTTTCTGTTGGTTTTGATTCTCCCTTCTGTTTGTCTGTCTGTGGTGCCTCCATGGGATGGTCACACCCCCCCCCCCCCCCCCCCCCCCACACACACACACACAAACACCCCCAGCCTCAGTTCATCCCCAGTGGAGTGGCCTTGGTCATCTGTTGGCATGCCTTTTCAGCTTGCACCCCCACTCTCTCCCCACCCCCATCTGCATCCACAGAGGGCCATCGTTATGTTTCCATTTGCCCCAGAGTCACTGTGTTTGCGTTGGGGGTTTTCAGTTCTACACACACGTGTGTTCATGATTTCCTCCCTGTATTTTCTATGTGTGTGTGTGTGTGTGTGTTTGTTGTCATCACCTTAACCTTGTAACAATCTGTGTGTGTATGTGTGTGTGTGTGTGTGTGTGTGTGTGTGTGTGTGTATTTATTGCTGTGGTTTTGCTCTTTTGGTTAATGACCCTCTCCATGGCTTCCCCTGCCCGCTGGGAGCTTGTTGTTGTTTGTGTGTTTGTTTTGGTGGTGTTGTTTTGTCTGCTGGAGCTCTCCCATACACCTCATACCTCTCCATTGACCCATTGCTGTATGCATGGCTTGTGTCACCTAATCAGCTTGAATGGATCATTTGTTTCCTCTTAACCAAACACATATCCCTTATTGATGAAACAATTACGGCCAATTCAATCTGGTTCTGAAACCAAACGGCAGAGGACTTTGCGTCCTCCTGATTGCTCTACCTGTCTGACTACTCTACTAAATTTACTAAAACTGAAGTCTGTTACTAATACAGTTGTATGAATCAAACCTTTGTTGTAACTGTACTAACAGCCATTTTTGTGTCTGACTCTCCTTACTACTAAAGTACTAACCGATTTCGTTCACCCCCTCCCCCCCTCCCAACCCAACTAAACTTCAACCTCTCCATAGCCAGTACATGACTCAAGCCCCATCTAACCCCCTCTCCCTTTGAGTTTAGACAAAGACCCCCAAAACACACACACACACACCCCTAATCCGCCCCCACATGTCCCCCACTTCCAACATCAAGTCTGTAAGCTAAAACAAACCCGGGTGGCTCGCCACGCTAGTCCCACAGAGCGTGAGCAGTGGTTCCTATGCCCTCTGTCCAGACGCTGGCAGGACATGCCCTCTTGACTGACCATGGGTGGCCTTGTCAATCATTCTGATCAGTCTGACCAGTGGCCTTGAGAGAGAGGCGTTCACACAATCTTTTTTTCTCTGTCCTTACAGGGATGTCAGTCAGCTGCCAGCCACCTTGTCCTGGATTCCAGCCCAAAAATATTCATGTCAGACCTGCAATGGCATTCTATACAGAAGGGTTGCAGGGTTTATGTACTTTTAATATGCCAAAGTAAAATGTCAATATTATCTGCCGATATTGTTGTCTCTCATAAGTGTTTATATTGTCAGGTATTACCTTTAATACCCTAAGAACCGTTACAGTATATATTTATTAAATGCATTAGCCGGGGGTTGCTTTCTTCGTCTCAGGTAAGTGCTGGGGGGGGGGGGGGGGGGGGGGTCATCTGCAGCCATGCCCTCGTTGGTGGTGCGGGGGGGTGCGGGGGGGGGGGGGGGGGGTGGGTCCCTGCAGGTCATCGGCAGACGTGCCCTCCTTTGTGGAGTGGTGTGGGGGCCGACAGGTTGTCCTTCAGGCTGAGGGCACCGCGGATCTCGCTCAGGACTCACAGGCAGGTGAGTGAGTGTCCCGCTGGTAGTAACGAGTGTGTCGTCGTCCCTAAAGAACACAGTGTGCTCATTAACAAACACACTCGTCTGGATGAGGAGCAGCATTTTAAGCAGTGGCTCATGATCTGTTTAATCAAGTGTGTGTGGTCTTTTAAGTGGTTACAAAACACTTTGACAGAGTTGCATAGCAAGTAGCTGATGCACATTTTATGAAGCAAAATGGCTTTATTCTTGCTTGCTGAAGCAGCTGTGAGGTGCTTTTCTCGTGGCGTTGTACGAGCTGTAAAGAGAGCCGGAGACTTACCTCACACTGAATGATCAGGTGTCCTTCTTCATCCTTCATTTACTGAGCTCAGAGCTTTGCTTTTAGCTCTTCCCTTTGGAGGTGGATTTTAGAATGGGATTTGTAGGGTGCGGTGGAGCAGCAAAGCCATCACTGCCAGACAGTGACAATAGATAGATAGATAGATAGATAGATAGATAGATAGATAGATTTGTGGGATTTCGTGTTGTGTACATCTTTAGTACCTCCATTGGCATCTTGAAATGTGTGGAGTGCACTGTATCAGAAATAGAGTTGTTGAGGGCACTGTATCAGAAATAGAGTGGTTGAGGGCACTGTATCAGAAATAGAGTTGTTGAGGGCACTGTATCAGAAATAGAGTGGTTGAGGGCACTGTATCAGAAATAGAGTTGTGTTTTGTCCACTGTCGGTGACGTCTGGGCTTGTGGTGGTTTAAGTCTCTCGTTAGTTTTTCTTTCCCCTTTTTTAATGAACTAAAACGGTGTGCAATTGTTCTATTGTCTGAGGCTCTGTGCAGTGTCGAGCCGTGCCTTGTGGTCCTGCGCTGCGCTGTGCTGACCAGTGGTCATCTGACAGTACGTTCGACAGCGCTGTGAGCAGAGAGTTTGTCTTGGACAGTATGCAGAAGAATGACAGTGTGTTATGTTGTGCTCCCTTCCTTTGAGCAGTGAGTTTGTCTTGGACAGTATGTGGATGAATGAGCTGCCAAGCACTTTTAATGTCTATGGACGGCAGCCTGAGCCTGCCTGGTGGCCAATACATCAATATGAAATAATTATCTCGCCTCTGACAGGGTGATCAATTGTCCTGTATTTATAAGAGAGGCCTTCTGACAACAAGATGGAACATTTGAAAATCGCTACATGGTCCGCCAGCGGATATTAAATGGGTGCTCCCGCCGCCTAGTCGTCTCGGCCAATCAGCATCCAGCAGCCCAGCCATCAATGCACATATAGTCCTCCGCCACACCAAACAGCACATTAAGCTTGCTTTATCAGGATCAGTATCAAAACGTTATCAGTTTTAGTGCCCGTAAGCACGTTTCTCTTAAACGCCACAGTGTCCTTTATTATCCAAAGATTTCATTTGAATGAAATCACTACGAGAAAGTTACAGATCCATTAGCACAGTGTTGGAATAAAGGTGTGGACAGGTGTGGTCAGCTGCTAGTGTGATTAATGTCGCTGAGGAGTATCTGCCTCTGCCCGTTCTGTTCCTTTCCTTTCACCCTCTCCTCCTCTCCTCTCCTCTCCTCCCCTCTCCTTTCTGTTCCTCTCTTCTCCTCTCCTCTCCTCCTCTTTTTCTCCTCTCCTCCTCTCCTTCTTTCCTTTCCCCTCTGCTCTTCTCCTCCTCTCCTCTCTCCTTTTCCCCTCTGCTCTTCTCCTCCTCTCCTCTCTCCTTTTCCCCTCTGCTCTTCTCCTCCTCTCCTCTCTCCTTTTCCCCTCTGCTCTTCTCCTCTCCTCCTCTCCTTCTTTCCTTTCCCCTCTTCTCTTCTCCTCTCCTCCTCTTTTTCCCCTCTGCTCCTCTCCTCTCTGCTCCTCTCTCCTCTCCTTTCTGTTCCTCTCTTCTCCTCTCCTCCTTTCCTCTCCTCCCCCCTCTGCTCCTCTCCTCTCCTCTCCTCTCCTCTCCTCCTCTCCTCCTCCTCTCCTCCTCTCCTCTCTTCTCCTTTTTCCTCCTCAGTTTCTCTTCTCTCCTCTCCTCTCTCCTCTCCTCTCTCCTCTCCTCTCCTCTCCTCCTCTCCTCTCTTCTCCTTTTTCCTCCTCAGTTCATCTTCTCTCCTACCCTCCTCAACTTCTTTTTCTGCAGATTGAATGCAGATGCAGATATCTGGGCATATTTAATACCCGGCTATTTCTCCTGCTCCTCAGTCCCCATCCCCCAACCCCCCCCCCCCCTCTCACTCCCCCCCCTCCCTCTCCCTCTCGCTCTGTGGTCCTTGTGTCGGAGGCGGAGGCGGAGGTCATTAGAACTGCCCGCATGCCCCGGCCCACTGTAGTCCTTAAGTGCCGCTGCCATTACGGCGACATGATGGAAGAAAGCTTTTAACACACGCGCTCTCTCAAGGATAATCATCGAGGCACCGCCGCCGCCGCCGCCGCTGTCGTGGAGACGGTGGCCATGGCGATCTTTCTTTAGACTCCATTTTCAATTGGAACATCACGACACGAGCTTTGGGAAAGATGGGAAAGAATTGTTGGGTCGTAGGAAGACACTGATTCTCCTGCTCACGCTGTCTGACTGTCTAAACCTGGCGTGCCGCATGAACAGTGGTGGGCTTCTGATAGACTGGACAATGTAAGCAGCAAACAATCATTTAGTTTGAATATGAAATTGTGAATAAATTGTAAAAATAAACATATTTTATGAAAAGGATGACACTCAAACAAAGTTGTTCATAAGCATGTTGTGTATTTTGATGCCGGGCAAACTGCCTGTGTGTCCAGCTGGATGCACTTATTCTCCCTCGTCTGAGAGCCAACGCCTCACTGGCCCACTCTTACAGCACGCATGGAACTACCCTGCTGAACATACTCAGACTACCCTGCTGAACATACTCAGACTACCCTGCTGAACATACTCAGACTACCCTGCTGAACATACTCAGACTACCCTGCTGAATACCCTGCAGAACATACTCACTGAAATGGCACAGTCTTAGAGCACACATGCGGCCAGACTACCCTGCTGAACATACTCAGACTACCCTGCTGAACATACTCAGACTACCCTGCTGAACATACTCAGACT
>NC_055974.1:28929476-28934476 GCF_018492685.1 Alosa sapidissima
CTGCGTGATGTCTAAACATCACATGGGCTCTACAGCAGCTGCGACATGCAGGATAAGAAAAGGCCCCTGCTACGCACACATACACACATGCACACATACACACACGCACGCACGCACACACACATACACATACACACATGTGCGCACACACACACACACACACAAACTCACACACACACACACACACATACATACACACACTCACACACACATACACACATGCACGCACACATACACACACGTACGCACGCACACACACACACACACACATACACACATACACACACGTACGCATACACACACACACACGCACACACACACACACACACAAACTCACACACACACTCACACACACGCACGCACACATACACACAGGCACGCACGCACACATACATACATGCACGCACACATACACACACGTACGCACGCACGCACACATACACACACACACACACACATACACACACACACACACACACACACAAACTCACTCACACAGAGTCAGGGACGCCAGACAGAGTGTTTTGTATGTGTGTCCATCTGCTTATGTTTCTAATCACACATGCTGTGATGTTATGTTATGTTTTGATGTTTTCTATATTCCTATATATGCTTTGGCAACACAGTTTCTTTTGGAATAGTCATGCCAATAAAGCTTGTTGAATTGAATCAAATTGAATAGAGAGAGAGAGGGAGAGAGGTAGGAGAGAAAGAGAGAGAGGTGGAGGGAGGTGGGAGAGAAAGAGAGAGAGATGGAGGGAGAGAGAGAGAGAGAGAGAGAGAGAGAGAGAGAGAGATGGAAGGGAGAGAGAGAGATTAGGAGGGATAGAGTAGTAGGATCTGATTGATCTCCTAACAAGACCACTGCCATCACCATACAAGGACCATCACAAGGACCTGCATAATCAGTGCTCACAAAGGGAAAGAATTACACCAAGATTTCTGTTTTCTCTGTGTGTGTGTGCACGTGTGTGTGCGTGTGTGTGAGAGAGTGTTGTAATGTGTCGTGCTGTGTGTGTATTAGCTGTTTGTGTTGTGTTCTCTGTGGGTAAATGCTTTTTGGTTGTGTGTGTCAATTGTATGTGTGCTTAAGGATGTGTGTGCCAATGTTTTCCCAGACAGAGATCAAGAAAAAGGAGCTTGTTTATCTTTTTGTGTGTGTGTCATGTGTGTATGTGTGTGTGTGTGTGTGTGTGTGTGTGTGTACCACTCCATCTGATTTCTCCTCCTGGCGCCTTTACTTTGGAGTGTGTGTGCAGCATGTTTGTGCGTGTGTGTGTGTGTTTGTGTGTGTGTGTGTGTGTGTGTGTGTGTGCATCTACTTTGGAGTGGGTGTGCATCATGTTTGTTCGACTGCGTGCCGTAGGAAAGGTCAGTGTTGACCACAGCCTCAGAAAAGCATCTGCGCGAGTGACAGGAGAAGCAGCCAATTAATTAATGTCCAGCACGGAAATTTGTTCTCTGCATTTTACCCATCTGGGGGTAGTGTGCAAACATTCACAATCACACACACACACACACACACACACACACACGCACACGCACACGCACACGCACACGCACACACGCACACACATACACACACACACACTCGGAGCAGTGATCAGTGGGGGTGGGCACCTCATCAGTGGATATGGATGTGGAAGAGAGCTGTTCAATCACTCCCCTCCACCCACATTCCTACCAGTCAGGGATTGATTCCCTTCAGTCACGAGTCCGACTCCCTAACCGGTAGGCCACGGACGCCCGCGCTGGCCAATCGTTTTGATTTGGCTCTTGTTATTATTGTTGTTTTGTTTTGAGTCTGAATCAGCATGTTGGCCAATCAAAACATGTGTTTACAATCAGCCTGCATCCAGCCATAGTGTGTGTGTGTGTGTGTGTGTGTGTGTGTGTGTGTGTGTGTGTGGTATATGTGTACCCACCCCCATCCCCGGTCGCTCCTTGCTGGACTCCATCACCTGAGACTGGGGGCGGGCTGGGTAGTGTCACCTGGTGATTATCCATTGAAAGGCCAGTAATGATATGTTACGATGAGTGTGGCTCATATACACACTTTGCACTGAGCAGAAATCATAACTCTGGGAATGTGTGTGTGTGTGTGTGTGTGTGTGTCCGCGCCCACGCGTGTGTGTGTGTGTGTATGTGTGTGTCCGTGTGTCCGTGTGTGTGTGTGTCCGCGCGTGTGCATGTGTGTGTGTGTGTCCGTGTGTGTGTGTGTGTGTGTGTGTGTGTGTGTGTGCTTGTTAAGGAGCCAGACATGTCTGTGTCTGTGAATAGGGCTGGACAGGTGATGGCTGATGTAAACCCTCTGTAACCATGGCACCATGGTTGAGTGTGTTTTAAGTGTGCTGTTGTATTCAGTGCCCAGTATGCACAGGTCACCCCTCTCTTCACAGGAAGTAGGTAGCTGTAGAAAACCAGTGAGGAAGGAGATTTGCCAGTAAAGTCTCTAACATGCATGGTGTTGGGTCTTGCTCTTCTATGGAGATGTGTACTCTTGCTGACAGAGAAAGAGATAGAGAGGGGGGTATAGAAGGATGTAGAGAGAGGGAGAGAGTGTGAGAGAGAGAGAGAGAGAAATGGGAGGATGATATGCTAACCCAACCGTGCTAACTCCCCTCTCTTCCCTTTCACCCCTCACAGCTGGAGTGATGACAGGTGGCTGGCAGCTGGCTGACTGTCCTGCGTGTGTTTCTGTGATTAATTGATTCTGCTGCTCGCTGGCGCCCCCCAGTGCCAGGCTTCTCATGCTCCAACTACAGCCTCCACAAGGGGGCAGTGTGGTGTCCAAAACGCTCCATCCAAACGCAAACTCCACCCGTAACCAAGGGCAGAGCCGAGTCCGAAACGCTCCACCCAAAATGCAAACTCCACCCGTAATCCAAGGGCAGAGCTGTGTCCGAAACGCTCCACCCAAACACAAAGTCCACCTGTAGCCCAATGCGGCTGTATTCCAAGCGTCCCAGAATAACACACAGCTCTATGCATAGCCAAAGGACAGGGCAATGCTAATCACCTAATAACCCACATTACTGAACATGCTGTCTGGCAGCTCCTGAAAGCTAACAGTCATCATCGCACAGTCAGGGCAGAGAACAGCATTTACAAAATGGCAACCAGGGATCGCAAAGGACTTTGGCCTTCAATATACCCACTATTCCCAGTCAGTCAAGAGGACAGCCACATTAGTGCCACCAGAGGTACTGTGATTTGGTGTTATGAATCAAAGCCAATCAAAGCAATACAGAAACCCCTCCTGAGCTAGTAGCCTAGCTACCCTGAGTGCCCTTCTGACAGAAACCTTTCACACACACCTGCCAACCTCAAGTCCAGGCTAAGTGTGGTCAAATGGTCAAATGGCCGACAGGTCCTTGCCAGATTCCGCTGGAGGCTCAGTCGAGCGCCAACCCCTCTCACCCTTCCTGTAGCCCCCCCCCCCCCCCCCCCCCCCCTGTGAGTTTGGGCTTGTCGACAGCACCCATCTCTGCCGGCTCTCGCCAACCTTGCCAACCTTGCCCAGCCTTTTTCAGCCTTTTTCAGCAGACATAAAAATGGATTGCCCTGTATCAAGGGAAGTACGGAAGACATTATGCACAACAACCAAAACAAAAACAAACAAACCCAGAGAAATGAAGACTAGATGAAATAGCACAGCGAGCAGAGCTCAGCTGGGAACGTTCTTCTGGAATGCAGTTGCCAAGCGAGGCTTCTGAGTGGACCTGCTGAGACGCAGTGGGAGTTGGCTGTGGCGCCGTGCGCGTGTGTGTGCGTGTGTGTATGTGTGTGTTTGTGTGTGTTGGGTTGACGGGGGGGGGGGGGGGGGGGGGTGATCTTCAGGCACTAGAGAGCGCTTTTCTCTTTAATGCAATTCAGATTCAAAGTCAATCGCCCTGTGGCTGACTAGCGGTTCAGCACAACTTGTGCTTCAGGATAGTCCAATCCAGGCTTCAAAGCCTGCTGTTTGTGGACGATGAATATGGAGGAGCTACGGGAGGAAATATAAAATAAATAAAAAAAAACAGCCTCTTGTCAAGGTTTCTGTATAATGTTGATCCTAATAAGCAACAACTCTTTTAATTCTCTTTTTATTTTCTTGGCAGACTCTGAGCTTGTGTTTGCCCTCCAGAGGTTTTTTCAGTCATGACTATATTCTTGAGCCCAGTTAACTATTTTGGACGTTTGACCTTTATCTCTGCTGAGTGGGATGGGGCTGGTCTTAGCCACTTTAAAAATAAAAAAGGCTCAGTGTATGACCAGAATACTGAGGACTGAGACTCCACACATGGAGACAGGAATAACCACATATTGTGTTTATTCTGCAGTCAGCCTTGTTTATTGCTACTTTGAGTGTGAGTATGTGTGAGTGTATGCCATAGCAGATGTCAAATTAAAGATTGGAAGGGGTTTGGGCGACCCTAGCCAGGACCATTACGCTAATTAGCGCAGGAAATGCTAGCTGATTGCTAATCCTGACCATTACGCTAATTAGCGCAGGAAATGCTAGCTGATTGCTAATCCTGTCCAACGCGTGGAGCCTGGCAGGCGGCACAGCACATGGCCGCACGAGCGCCGCATCTGAGCTGGGACTCAATTAGCAGCTAGCCTGACGCTAAGAGGCGCCTTTGATGGAAATATTCTTTCTCTCCACCCATCCAATGATGGAGACAAGTCAAGGCCAGAGTGCCATTAAAAATGAAATGAAAATAAGAGAAGAGTGTACCTGTTCAAAGACATGACGCAAGATGAAGCAGCATACAGACTTCATACGCCTCGTCCCTATTAAAATATCAAAAAACTATTACAGGATGAGGCTTGCGTGTGCCTTTCAGATGGCTTTAGCTGTTTGTCTTTGGTGCTCAGTAGAAAGAATTAAGAGGAATGTTTGAACACAGTTTTAAGAGTCCATCCATAAAACGGGCCAATTCATTAATAAACACACCGCTCTCTGTTGGACGTCATGTGATTACAACTGAAAAGGGTTGTGATATTAAAATTGT
>NC_055974.1:28946976-28976976 GCF_018492685.1 Alosa sapidissima
AATCATTTCTTATAACAGGGGTCTCAAACTCAAATGAGCTGAGGGCCACTTCTGCCAACATCATCTGATTGGAGGGCCGCATCAGTGTTAAAGAATAATACAAAAAAGAATGGTTATTGCTATTATTAATGGGTTTTTTTTTCAAATACTGTATTTTCAAATACAAAACTGCAAACAGAAAGTACAAGTCTTTTTATCTATTTTAGACACCTGTGCTATAAAATAATGATAAAATAAATATAAATACAAATTATGAAAAGAAACAAAAAAAACAGGTATGTGTGTGTTTCACACCAAATAAAAATATTTTCCTCTCATTAACTTATTTAAACCTGGCATATCAAAATTTCAAAAGGCCATGGCTTGAAATTGGTCAGAGATTCTACTGTAAATGTAACAATCTTTGAGTATAAACAAAAGTTTATAAAGGGGGTAAATTTACCCATCTAATTTGCCACTGGATGGTAAGCACCTCAAATTAGGCACCTTTCAGTAAATACTGGATGTTGAACTGTTTGAGCAGGTTTACTTTCATTTTGACTATGGCTTGCATCGCTTCCGCGTCATTACAAACAAATGCACGTCTTCATGTTTCTCGCGTGTAGGCTAATACACTGTATTTCCTGAAAACTGTCTGCAGTGTCAAGCATTTTGGGATGTCTAGCAACTAGTGGAGGAGAGTACAAATGACATTTGTTACCGTACTTGGTTCTATCGTTTATTTTAATCAGTGTCGTTGTTTGTCGCAATTAAAAATACCCTCAAGGACCGAATTACATTATTATTTTGAAATAGGCCGCGGGCCGGAAGACCCCCGTCTTATAAGAATACAATACGATTTCTATAGCAGTTCTATGGTAGTGTATAATACTTCTATAATGTTTTGTAATACCTCTATAATATTATTACCCTCTATAGTATTCCTATAAGATTACTATAATCTTCCCAAAATACTGTAAGGTACCTATAGTTATTTTCCGTATAGGCTGGTGCCATACTTCATAGCCTAGTGGTTCATAATGTTAATAGTGATATTCATCACTTTGTCATTTTAATATTTAATGCCATTCCCAGGCCTTGGGAATATATAATGTCTGTTGTAAATGGTGGAATGTAAATGCATTTAAGTGAATTGAACAGAATGTTTTTTTAGCACCGTTGAGAAAGTGGCAGTACAAGATCCATGACCTTGAGGGAGATGGCCAAACTGCCAGTGGGAGAGTAAAGATAATATGAGATATTTCTCAGTATAGAAAATGCATTCACTGTGTGCTGAGTGTGTTTCATTAGTTCACGGATTGGGATAAATGCAGAGACCAAATTTCCCTCACGGGATCAAAAGAGTATATATACTTCTTACTTACTTATACTATTCTTGAACAGAGAAAATAATGTAGGTTAGGTTGTTGAAGGCCTTTGAAGAACTAGGCAGTCTTTTGGCCTGAGACACCTATCCGATAAAAACGCAAATGCTGCTGCTCTTTCTCACTTCAGCTTTCACTGTTGACCCAAACCGGAAAACAAAGCAATCAAAGTCATTTTGTTGCTGGCGTGAGTTGAGAGACAGTGTCAGATCTGGTTGTATACCAAAAAATATCAACTTTGAACTTTCATTATAAATAAATCAATCAAAGTTCAGACGAGGCTCAGACGAGGCTCAGACGTGGCTCAGACGAGACTCAGACGAGGCTCAAACGAGGCATGCCATCCAGGTGGCGGAGACGCTGTTGTGTAATCCGTTAATGCCGTGTGTGTGTGTGTGAATGAATCACAAATGAACTTAATCTGATCCCGTTCCTATGCACGTTAACAAGGTTAAATAGGGGATGTTTAGGACCCAGTTAAGTGGAGCTCTGTGCGTATAGTATGGCTTTGTTAACAAGGTTAAATAGGGGATGTTCACTGGAGATGGTCTACAACCCACATGGATCCAGTGAACAGTGGTGAGGCACTGTTCTCCGCGGTCAAAAGCCGATCTGCGACACACACACATCAAGTCCATCCAGGTGGCGGAGACGCTGTTGTCTAATCCGTTAATGCCGTGTGTGTGTGTGTGTGTGTGTGTGTGTGTGTGTGTGTGTGTGTGTGTGTGTGTGTGTCTGTCTGTCTGTCTGTCTGTGTGACGCATCCAAAAGCTCCGTTTTGTTCACCTGACGAGGATGTCAAGCCTCTGATTCCTCTTTGATATCCAGCTGCTTGGTGTGTGTGTGTGTGTGTGTGGTGTGTGCTTTCATCCCCGCGTGCTCAGAAGCACGCCTGACTGGCACAGCGGCGGATTTGACATTCCAGGGAACAAATGATTTGTCTGATGAGGCTTCTGTTGGATTGCGTGCGTAGGTGAGCGAGGCTGTCAGCTGGCAGGCGAAACGCGACGTCTGCTTTCTGGTTCTGTCTGCGGCCGAGGCTGTTAGAAGTGTCCTTGGGAGCGTGCGGGAACGCTTACAAGGCGTCCATGCAGAGAAATAGCCATCTGGCCCAGTGATTGTCCATAAAAACAATGATAAGCTGAAAGAATGGTCTCTTCCTATTTTGTTGACGTCTTGCTCTGTGCTCTGGAAAGAGATTGATTTATTTCCCAAAGTGCTCTGCTGCCCTCTAGAGTTCACAGTGTGTACTGCACAATCTCTTAAAAATGCATCAAAAATGCATCAAACAGCCAAGTCTACTCCTGGAGGCCCAGCTGTCTTGTATTTGATCCTGACATGCCTGCCAGCCTCCAGCCAGAGATATGCACCATTAGCCTGCTAAAGATTAGCCCAATCTAATTACAAATGTCTCGCAAACGTGGAAGCCACCTCACAAGACGCCTTTGAGGAAGATGGCGGAAGATCTATATTACAGATCACCTCCGTTGCTCTGACAGCTGTGGAATGAATCCTTTGCATTTATACAATGCGTTGTCTGAGACAGAAACAGAAAACATACCAGTAAAAAGCACTGCAGTAAAACATGCTATGACATGAGGTAGTTGATAGTTAATACTTCAGTTTACCATCTCAACTGTGGCAACAATTAATACAAATACATAATGTATACATACATAATACAAATACATATGCATATATCTATTAGATGTGGAGAGGGAGCGGGAGCACACTGATGGATTGCAGTCTTATTTTAGTGCAAACACTGCAAACAGACTAACGTTTCAACACTACTGTGACTTCCTCAGAGTCAAGACACAGTAGTGTTGAAACGTCAGTCACGTGTTTACACTGAAATAAACTTTACACTTTAAATAAAATGTACTACTGAGACCTTGAATTTCACCTTGGGGATCAATAAAGTATCTATCTATCTATCTATCAAATAAAAGACTGCAAGCAATCAGTGTGTTCCAGCTCTCTCTCTTTATCTTAAAGTCTGCTGTCCTACTGGGAAGCACCTGATTGTTTCCTTAGGATGGTGCGTGGAATGCCCTACTTTAATATGTATATATCTATATGTCTGTACTGAGTGTTGTATTCAGGTGTAGTAGTGAAGTTAAGTGACCCTTGCTGGACAGAAGTGACCTCTAAATACCTCCTCCAGGCATTGTTTAACCCCTAAAAATCCCTAAAAACTCATCTCTGATCCTCAAAATTTGACACATTTTTAAAATTAATGTGTTGAAAACAACACAACTTGCGTTGTTTTAACATATCTTTGTGTCCAGATAGTGAAAACACAAGTTTGTGTTGTTTCCTTTTTTATTTGTTACACAAAATGTGTTGAAAATAACACAACTTGCCTTGAAAACAACACAATTTGCATTGGTTTTTTTTAACACATCTCTGTGTCCAGATAAGGACAACACATTAATTTTAAGAGTGTATGTTTTACAAGTTTAAGAGCTTGATTTTAATTAAACAATTCCCATGGCCATAAAATGGTTGGCTATAACTCCAGACCTGTGTCAGTCCCGCCCACTGGCAGTGTAGTCTCTGGTCTAGTCTCTGGGGGCAGCCGTGGCCTACTGGTTAGCACTCTGGACCTGCTCTCTACACCTTCTGCAGCCGTGGCCTACTGGTTAGCACTTCGGACTTGTAACTGGAGGGTGTGTGTGTGTGTGTGTTGGGGCAGCCGTGGCCTACTGGTTAGCACTTCGGACTTGTAACTGGAGGGTGTGTGTGTGTGTGTGTGTGTGTGTGTGTGTGTGTGTGTGTTGGGGCAGCCGTGGCCTACTGGTTAGCACTTCGGACTTGTAACCGGAGGGTGTGTGTGTGTGTGTGTTTTGGGGCAGCCGTGGCCTACTGGTTAGCACTTCGGACCTGCTCTCCACCTCCAGCTCTCTACACCTCCCACCTCCTGCTCTCTCCTCCTGTTCTCTACACCTCCTGCTCTCTACACCTGCTCTCACCTCCTGCTCTCTACACCTCCTGCACTCTCCACCTCCTGCTCTCTACACCTCCTGCTCTCTCCTCCTGCTCTCTACACCTCCTGCTCTCTACACCTCCTGCTCTCTCCACCTGCTCTCTCCTCCTGCTCTCTACACCTCCTGCACTCTCCACCTCCTGCTCTCTACACCTCCTGCTCTCTCCTCCTGCTCTCTACACCTCCTGCTCTCTCCTCCTGTTCTCTACACCTCCTGCTCTCTACACCTGCTCTCACCTCCTGCTCTCTACACCTCCTGCACTCTCCACCTCCTGCTCTCTACACCTCCTGCTCTCTCCTCCTGCTCTCTACACCTCCTGCTCTCTCCTCCTGCTCTCTACACCTCCTGCTCTCTACACCTCCTGCTCTCTCCACCTGCTCTCTCCACCTCCTCTCTACACCTCCCACCTCCTGCTCTCTCCTCCTGCTCTCTCCACCTGCTCTCTCCACCTCCTCTCTACACCTCCCACCTCCTGCTCTCTCCTCCTGCTCTCTACACCTCCTGCTCTCTCCACCTCCTCTCTACACCTCCCACCTCCTGCTCTCTACACCTCCTGCTCTCTACACCTCCTGCTCTCTCCTCCTGCTCTCTACACCTCCTGCACTCCTGCAGCCGTGGCCTACTGGTTAGCGCTTCGGACTTGTAACCGGAGGGTTGCCGGTTCGATCCCTGACCAGTAGGCACGGCTGAAGTGCCCTTGAGCAAGGCACCTAACCCCTCACTGCTCCCCGAGTGCCGCTGTTGCAGGCAGCTCACTATATACTTATACTGATCGCATATGGATGCTGAGGGTGTGGTCACAGTTCACATGAGGTTTATGAAATAGAGCATCCAGGCAGTCACATGACACCTTTTAGATCATCGCAGCTCCAAAGTGGAAACACTCCGACAACTGATTGGCTCCCGACATGCCAGTTCAGATGTAAAAAACACCATAGGAAGAGTTCAGATGTAAGAACACCATAGGATGAGTTCAGATGTAAGAACAGTTACCTTCACCTTTACAAATCTGCAAAAATCATGTTGTTTTATAGTCAATCCCAGGTGATTTTTTATCAAACCGCATTTTGGTTGTTTTCAAACAATTAAAATGATCAAAGCAACAGTGTGACTGATAATACATTTAAAAGTATATAAATATATAACTATATTTAAAACCAGAGGGGACCGAGCCTTTTCTGTAGTAGCCCCCAAACTCTGGAACTCCCTCCCTCCTCATATCAACTCCTGTAACACAATTGCCAGCTTTGAGACAAATCTGAAAACACACTTTTATTCTCTTGCTTTTAATTCCTTTTCATTTCATTTTATGCTGTTTTGTTTTATCCTTATATATATATATATATATATATATATATATATATATATATATATATATATATATTTATTTTATTTCCTTATCCTTTTTCCTATTTATCATTTGGTCTAGTCTTTTACTGTATACTTTGTTTTACCTCTTTAAACTTTATCTTTTTAAATTGTTGTTTTATTCTATTTTACATTATTTAACTATATTCATGGAGTCTTGCACACCTGTCTTAAAGGCATATTGTTTCTGTCTTCTGCTCTAACTTGTAAAGCACTGTGGGTCAACTGTCGTTCGTTTAATTGTGCAATACAAATAAAAAGACTTGACTGTATTTCTGTAAATGAATCACAAATGGACTTAATCTGATCCCGTTCCTATGCACATTAACAAGGTTAAATAGGGGATGTTTAGGACCCAGTTAAGTGGAGCTCTGTGCGTATGGCTTTGTTAACAAGGTTAAATAGGGGATGTTCACTGGAGATGGTCTACATCCCAGTAAAGTGGAGCTCTGTGCGTATGTGACCAGGCGTGGAATTGAGGGTCGCAAGTGCGTTTTGAGGCATTTTGAGTCATTCACAGATTCTGAAAGTAAGCTTTCTAACAATGTCTTACACATGGAAATCCGATAACATTGGAAGAAGTTGTAGCCATTTTAAAGTATACACATCTCAAAGCTACAAGCTGAGAAATCAGCAAGCAAAGATTGGCTACTTTCTCCGTGAATCCATGGGAGGGGAACACAATGGTCCTCATTTACATGACATTAAGATCAACCCTCCCCCCTGTCACGGTCACTGATCTGTCAGCCTGCAGTGCAGAGTGTGTTGTAGTGGTCTAAACCATGGTTAACCATTGCAGTTACTATGTGTGTTATTTGATGGATCATTCTAATTCAATTGTTCAATAAGTCTACATGATTTTATAACAGGCCAAATACAAAATAAATGTTACAAATATCGCCTAGATAGATATGAATTAGAAGATACTTTGTTAAAATGAAAATGATTTTATTACCAAAAAACAGGATGTATACAAGATTTAAAATTCTAGACCCACGGTGTACATTAAACCTCTTATAAACATGACAATATAAACATAATCACACACACATAACCGCAGACAAAAGGCCCTTTCACACTGGCAAAATCGCCGCGATTGTATGTACCAGAATCGCGGAATGACTGTCCCTTTCACATAGACCGAGGCGGAACGGCGGTGTCTTACCAAATTTACTGCCAAGTCCCCTAGACATTTTACCGAGTTTTTTCGTTCCGCCACCAGTGTGAATGGGTCAAGGCGGAAAGGGGAATCTGGGCGGGCATTTCGATGCTATGTCCAGCCCACCACAGGAGATTGCAAATAAATCTAACTGATCAAAAGCAGCAATCGCAGAGACAGCACATTATGTCAATCTATAAATTCACAAAGTCTCCAGTCATTCAATGCCTGCTAGAGTTGACTGTAGCTTGGAATGCAATCAGTTGCCATAATAGGCTATCTTAAAATCCAGCGATAAAACAAAGCATGAACTCATGAGCGTCTGTCTGCCCTATATGTATATCCTCTGATTGTAATGCTTATCTAGGCAATATTTGTAACATTTATTTTGTATTTGGCCTGTTATAAAATCATGTAGACTTATTGAACAATTGAAACACATTACAAAACGCAAAGTTGGAGACATGCATAAAGACATTGCTGCAAATTTAAAACTGGATTACTCTGGAATGGCTAACTGTGCAGGGGAATGCTTTACACCTTTATGTTCGGTAAGGTCTGCTGTTTATTCTGATGGTTTGTCATGTGTTGAGGGAAAGTTCGCAAAGTATTCCACCAAGATGAATGGGTAGGGAGGCGGGCGCAAAAAATATGATTAAATTAAAGTTACTTTTCTCGATAGTACGATAGGCCCAGCCACAACTTATTCAAATATTATCAGATCTCCATGAGTGAGACATCATTGGATAGCTTTGAAACTACACTTTCAGAATCTGTGAATAACTCAAAATGTCTCTGGGGAGACATGTGCCTGGTTTTCCCACACCTGCGTGGGAATTGAAATGAAATGAAAGCTATCCAATGATGTCTCACTCATGGAGATCTGATAATATTTGAATAGGTTGTGGTCATTTTAATGTATACCCCTCTGAAAACCTTTTACTGAGAAAACACTAACATACCCAGTGGCATTAGACAAAGGCTCCACCACGTTACTGTCGCCGCGATTGTGGAGAGGCACAGTACGGAGGCACGGAGACAGAAGCTAGCGCTATGGACATTAGGCTACCTCCAGCCTCGTTCGCCACACCACTAACACCCTGCTAACTTCCCGATGAACACTCCAAACCCGTGAAACATTATTCCCACCAGTGACATTGGGCAAAGGATTCAACGTTTGTGTTTGGTGTAAGCTAAACTATGGAGTAAACTCTCACTTTGTCCAGCTGCATCATTGCAAGGCAGGGACGCATCTGAAGCCTCACTAAACGAATCACCGTCATTTTCTGAAGGCAGATATTCCCCTTCAGAATCAGGGTCCGCGAATAGAAGACCCAACACTTCATTTCAGGTAAACTTTTTTGATGCCATTAGACGATAATCTAATGCAAATACTCGCTGACGTTGACAATATCGCTCTGACAAAGTGGCTCACACGCACACTAGCTCCGGTATTTCACGCACTGATTCAATGCGCTGTAGCTAGAAAGTTTTGTTTAAAGGATGCCGTTTTTTCGACTCGGGGATGACGTATGACATGTCTGCCATCTAGTGGAGTGGAGGTCGAACGAAATATGAGACCCTATTTGACTAAATCGGCTGTTTTATTCAGTACCGCATCTTGTCGAGTAAACTCGACCGTGGCACCTAGAGGGTTAATATTGATGTAGTGTTATTTTCTTTAGGCACTTCACTGGACTTAGAATCAGAATCAGAATTAGAAGGTACTTTATTGAAATGGAAATGCTTTTATTACAAAAGGCCCTGAATAGCATGCATTAATACACAGGGTAAGATGTTACAATCTCATAATCCAGCGTTTCTCAAACTGTGAGTCATGCCAGGTGGGGCGCGAACTGACGTGAAAAACAGGAGTTATTTATTTATTTTTTTTATCTGTAGCCTGGGCCCAGGTAGCACCCGATGCGCAATGGACGCACTGTGTTATTCACAGGGAAGCGCTCGTGTCAAGGCAGCTTAGTTAGTCCCGACCTGAATGAGATTTTGAACGTTGTTGTGAGAGTGGTGAATTTCATCAAAACCCGGCCCTTAAAAGCACGTATTCTCCGCACTTTGCGAAGAGATGGTAGCTGACCAAAAGGCTGTACTCCTTTACAGAGAGGCAAGGTGGCTTTCCCGAGGTAAAGTGCTGTCACGCGTGTTTGAGCTCCGAGTCGCCTCTTCTTGGAGGAAGAGCGCATGCTTGAATCTGCAAGAACGTTCACTAATGAACATTTCTTGACGAAGCTGGCCTATCTTAGCGATATATTTGATATATCTTAGCGATACATTTGAGTTAAATGTCCAGTTACAAGGCAAAGACAAGCACCTACCTCACCTAGCAAATAAGATTACTGCATTCACCAAAAAAACTTGATCGCGACAGTATTATGCCTTTGAGATTTCTGAGCGAAATCGCTAAAACGTCTGATTGGGAGCCACTCTTGTGATCCCATGTATTAAACAGTAGGCCTACATCACATCCCTGCAAAGTTTATTTCAAAAATATTTCCCAACCAGCAGTGCTCAGTATGACTGGATTATGGATCCATTTAATGCAGCATGTTGGTATTTCATTGAATATATTGTACAATGCTGTAAAATGGCCTATGCTTCCTAATATGTTGCTGGAAAACAGAAATATATGTGCTATGTATTTATTTATATTATATCTGCAGCACCAGCTGATTTTAACTCTGTTGAAGAGGATATATTTAGAACTTGTCATTATTTCAATAAATTTGACAATTTTAAGCTTGACCTACCACTTTCTTAGAGCGATGAGGGACAGGTGGGGCTCGAGAATGCCCCCTTGATCAAAGTGGGGAATGAAAGAAAAAGTTTGAGAACCACTGCCATAATCCAAGGTATAAACCACATCTAGTTCCCAATAGAAGACCCAATAACATACAACAAGCAGGATTGCAAAATGGAAGTCAATATGAATCCAATAGAAAAATAAGAATAAAGGTCATATACACTAGACAACAAGAATAAAGATACTATGAAAAAGATACTAAATTACAAACAAGGTCCACATGTGTGAGGCTGTGTGATAAGGGTGACAGGGCAGGGACTGACCCTGTGGTACAGGAGAGTTCAGGTATTATTTGGAAAAGAGTAAAAAAGTAAGGCAAGACAGTGCAGTTTTAAGTCAGTTGACTTTGGAGGCAACGCAATAAGTCAGAACTAGAGTGAATTTAGTCCAGGCTGTTGGAGGGAGGGAGAGGCTGTGCATAAAGGCTAACATAGCAAGGAAAGACTGTCAACAGGGGGCAGAACCGCTGAATTGCGCAGTAACTGAAATTCCACATGTTCTGCATCACAGTGACTTTTTGCAAGGACCACACATTGGTCTCTTGGCATCAAAGCTGTAAGCAAATAACAGGACATTTTAAAAATGGCTAACTATTTCTCATAAAACACCATCGTCAACCAATTATTTTTTATATGAACACAATGTGAAAGTTTCAATATAAATACCTGAAGTGCTGATAACTCTTGATCTTTGGAAGCCTTCTGAATTAGGGACTCAGATGCTTCTGCCAGTCGAAGTTCTTGACAAACACTCTGCCATCTGCCGTTCCAACAAGCTGTGGGATATTGAGGTGACTCTCAGGAGAGCTGTTTTCCACTAGGCCTACCTGATGACAGCAAGAGCCGCAATGTAAAAAAAAGAACAGAAGAAGAAAAAATATCTTAAGCTAAACGTTTCATTGAAGCAGAACAGAGAGCAGCACTGAAGTCATTAATGTTCAAGTAGACTAGTTGCTAAACCATTAGCGTCACATTCAATTCAGGCAATGCTAACAGGCCCCTTTGGACCTTACTCTGGATGTATTCATACAAACTATCCTCCAGTAGGCTAGGTGCTAAATCATTAGCATCAGTCCATTCAAGCAATTCAAGCATATTATTCAAATTAATAGCAGATGCTCACATTACTAGCCAAAAACCTCCCATTACAGCTTAGTTTCGATGTGCATCATTTGAGCTAGCTAATAACAACACTAACTAGCTAATAACAATGTTGCATTAGCTAGCTAGCAAGCAATGTAGCAGGGATTGCAATGTAACAGGGACTACTTACACTATGAGAAACTGAAAAGTATTCCGGCAGACTTCATTGCCTCCAATGAAATATGTGGTCCGGGGGGACTTTCTTTTCATCAGCGGCTTTTTGGTGGATGTAGTCATCTCCAAAGTAACTACTGTACGTCTGTTTGCCTCAAGATGGCCAATGATTCGCATGTCCATTCACTCTCTTTCGGCAGCTATAGAATCATGTATTTTGTACATAAGCTCTGGAGAAAGTTTGTGGCTACACGAATGTCTGCCAAGCAGAGTTCCGGGGTCGCTGTATATTAAGTAGCCATGTGTATCGCTTGTGTTACTTCTTGCATACAGCTGATTGGCCGACAGAACAAAAGAGCACTAATGATAAAACCAATGCTGTTATCTGAAACATGGAATTGCTTCTTTATGACTTCAACTTGCACATTCTGCAAAAAAACGAAAATAACTAATTTCGAAAAAAAAAATCCTTCAAAGTCGCTTTTCGCGACTTGCGTCTCTGCGACTTGTGCCTGGTTTTCCCACGCCTGGTCACATATAGTTTGCCTGTGATAGCGGGTGCACTCTGCACGAATGGATCCAGAGCCCAAACGGAGCTGGTGCCAGCAGCACAGCAGAGGGAGACAGAGACCAAGAGGCGCTGCCGCTGGCGAGACACTCGACACGCAGAACGGCGGCCTCGTCCAGGCGGGCAGGTATAGGAGCCAAGCCGTTTGAGACGCCGTGTGTTTGGAGGTGCTGTACAGAATCGGTGTTGGCATCTCATCGCTGGCAGTGCAGTGTCTCTCATTAGTCTGCTCTCTTAGAGAAGGGGATGTGTGTGTGTGTGTGTGTGTGTGTGTGCGTGTCTGTGTGTGTGTGTTTAATAGCTGAATAGTTTTGTAATGGTGTTTTCATGTTTCTAACTCCCTTTCTCCCTGTTTCTCTCTGTGGTGCTATGAATGTATGGATGATGGCTGGTATGTGTGTGTGTGTGTGTATGTGCGTGTGTGTGTGTTTGTCAAATCACCATCTTTGGGTTTTCATATCCTTGAATGTGTGTTTACTTGTCCTTGGCTTGTTTCTGTTTGCTTCTCATTTTCTCTGTTTGCTTGTTCATTTTGAGCACGATGTCAATCCCATGCTTCTGTACCTATACCTGTATGTGAATGCCATGGGCTCCTCTACCGCTCCTCTTTGTGTTGCTTTGGTATTTCTGTGTGTGTGTGTGTGTGTGTGTGTCTGTATGTGTGTGTATGTGTATGTGTGTGTGCGTGCGTGCGTGCGTGTGTGTGTGTGTGCGTGCGTGTGTCTGTATGTGTGTGTGTGTATGTGTGCGTGCGTGTGTGTGTGTGTATGTGTGTGTCTGTATGTGTGTATGTGTGCGTGTGTGTGTCTGTATGTGTGTGTGTGTATGTCTGTATGTGTGTGTGTGTCTGTGTGTGTGTGTGTGTGTGTGTGTGTGTGTGTGTGTGTCTGTATGTGTGTGTATGTGTATGTGTGCATGTGTGTGTGTGTGTGCGTGCGTGTGTGTGTGCGTGCGTGTGTGCTCCTCCTCCACAGAGGCGACGGTGCTGAGCTATGACGGCAGCATGTACCTGAAGATCATCATGCCGCGCACGCTGCACACGGAGGCGGAAGACGTGGCGCTGCGCTTCATGTCCCAGCGCGCCTACGGCTTGCTCATGGCCACCACCTCCAAGGAGTCCGCCGACACTCTCCGCCTCGAGCTGGACGGCGGCCGCGTCAAGCTCACCGTCAACCTAGGTAACACGCCGCAACCCCCCCCCAGCTCACCTGTGCCCACTCCCCGGGTGTTGCGTTTCTCTACTACTAACCCCAGGTTCCATCTCCATCCACCCCACCCTGACCCCCACCCACCTCCCCATCCACCTCCCCATCCCGCGGTCAGGCTCTGAGTCCCCCCAGCGGACCTCTGATTCATGCACCTGCTGGTGCTGAGAGAGAGAGAAAGCAATATGGCCGCCCACTGCCTAGCCGGGTGCTAATGCTAACAAGCTAACAGACAGCTGTATAGACGTGCAGTCCACAATCAGAGCTAGCAGGCTAACAGACAGCTGTGTAGAAATACACTGCACGATCAGAGCTAACGAACTAACAGACAGCTGTACACTGCACTATTAGTGCTAACAGGCTAACATACAGCTGTATAGACATACAGTGCACGATAAATGTTTTGGGTTAGCCTTTACCTGAGAGCCTGTGCTAATCATGCTAACTCCAACGTTATTTCAACACCACTAGACACTGATAGATGAAGCTTGATGTGATTTGAAATGGTTGTTTTATATTCAGTAAGCGTCCTTGCACCTTTGCAGCCCAGTCTTGTTCCCAGCTGTCTGCGTTAGCACCGTGCCAGGTGCATTATGGGGCACGGCCTGAGTATGATACTGGCCCCTCTGAACTTCCAAAGGTCACCAGCAGGAGAAGGCTGGGGCAGGTCAAAGGTCACCTCTGGAGGCATATGACTGTGGGTCTCCCTACCCCTATCTCCCCATCTACCTCCATTACATTACATCTATCTATCTATCGATCTATCTATCTATCTATCGATCTATCTATCTATTTTCTATCTATCTATCTATCTTCCTATATATTTTCTATCTATCTTTCTTTCTCTCACTCTCATTCTTTCTTTCTTTCTCTATCTATCTATCTATCTATCTATCTGTTCTCTCTCTCCCTCTCTCATCCCTCACCGGGCCCCGGAGCCGATGGAACTTTTCATCTCTTCAATGGCCTGTATGTCTGCGGCCCTTCAGGAGCAAACAGCCAGGAGACCGGCTCACGTCCCCTGCTACGCCATCATTCACCACCAGGGGGCAATGCCAACACACTCATACACACACACACGGAGACAAACACTGAACATAGAGACACATCTTTAATTCCTTTCCCACAAAACTTTTGCTCAGGAAAGATGGACAATTGATGATTCAAATTGATGATTTGAAACAGTAAGAATATTTTTACTTGTACAAAAATTAGGCTGTCCAATAACACATAAATTATGAATCATTAATTTCATCTAGCTCCGAAAGATAGTGTTATCAGGCAAACTTCAGGCACAGAGATAGAGAGAGACTTGTATCACAATACCGGTCGTCTGAAAGGATGAGATCGAGGAATGGACACATATTCGGACCACTGAGCTAGATATAGAGGTCATATTCAGACCACTGAGCTAGATATAGAGGTTTGAGGTCAGTGATTGACACTCTGAATTCCTCTGATACCCACAGGGACAGTACGTGTTCTCAGTTATTTTAACTGTTCAGTGTTGTCGAAGGTAGAGCCCCTTTGATCATTTGATCATTTGATAATTACTCAGTTTGATGGTCACGGCAATCAACCAGTTAGCCAGATTGATGAGTTAACAAACTGTGGCCCTAATCTTTAGCACTAATCTCATTTAGAGATCCAGATCACACAATGGAGACATTGACAGTCCCTACACCCCTCACACACACACACACGTACACACACACACACACACACACAGAGAGAGAGAGAGAGAAAGACACAGACACACATTCACACCAGCTACCACCTACCATGAATGGCTTCAGAAAAGAACAATCAACCAGTGACTGAGAAATCAATCATCAGTCATCCTGTCAGCTTAACCCCTCTGCGGTAATTAATTAGCACGTCCTCCGAGTATGTTTACAAATACCTACACACACTCTTCACACCTTCACTCCAATTAGCGCATGCTAACTAGCGCAGTAATCCACTGGCCACTGAGATGCACAGCTTAGCCGCTAATCCTGACAGAACAGAGCAGAGGGACGGATTTAGCGTAGCCACGGTGTGGCGCAGAGGGTCGGATTTAGCGTAGCGAGGCTCCCGATGAGGCTGGCGACATTAACACGTTTTTTTTTTTAAATTTTATCCGCATCGGCTGTGAAGCCTCCAGAGGTTCACACCAGCAAACACACGCACACACACACACACACACACACGCACACACACACACACGCACATGCACACACACATGCACACACACACACACGCACGCACACACACACGCACACACACATGCACACACACACACGCACACACACACACACACGCACGCACACACGCACGCACACACGCACACACACACACACGCACACACACACACACACACACACACACACACTCAAAGCACCAGAGAGACAGCACAGGGAAATGTGTTGTGTTGTAAGAAAAGGCTAGTCACAGTCTGACCCCCCCCCCCGCCCACACACACACACACCCTGCACTACACACCGTGGGCCTGGTCCCTGGACCCCCCTGCCCCTACACACCGTGAGCCTGGTCCCTGGTCCCTGGACCCCCCTGCCCCTACACACTGTGAGCCTGGTCCCTGGACCCCCCTGCCCCTACACACTGTGAGCCTGGTCCCTGGACCCCCCTGCCCCTACACACCGTGAGCCTGGTCCCTGGCTGTTTGTGTCCACTACTCTGAGGCGGTTGACAGCTCGAGATCATGCCCCAGCCACGGCTGTGCGCACAGGCAGCCTGCGTCCACTAGGGGGAGATAGAGGACAGGAGATGGCAGAGGAGAGCAGCACCCTGCAAGAACACGTCCACCATTTTAGATACGACTCAGCACAGCAGTCAAGGCATCACATTCGCCCTGCTTCATCTCCCTTTTGAGGAGTCTGTGATCATTTGTGTCAAAACGGATTTGGATTAAACTCGGTGTATGGCTGCCGCTACAGTGAATGTCAAATAAAATTATCAAATGAATATATATTTACTAACATGTGTCAAGTATGTTCTAAGGTAGCTTACATGTTTCATGCTAGTTGTGTTGATGATCAGAAAGAAGCAGGTGTTATGTGTAGCGACAGGCTGCTTAGTGTGGTTGGGGCATGCAGATCACCCTTTTCCCCACATATTCTTCTGTTCTGAGCCCCTAAAATCTCACACTGGCAAACCACCACAGCACACCCTGTCCAGAGTAATGACGGTGGTCACAGCACCAGTGACCACCACAGCACACGGCCACACTGACCAGAGCTCACCCGCTTCTCCTCCACCGGTCAGACGTCGGGGAGAGAGGGAGACCAGTGGATTGCCAGTGAGGATTTTAGGGGGTCCGGGGTGGGGGGGGGGGGGTCCTCTGGATGAGGTTATTGCCACGGTGATGCCGTGGCGACTACCATGACCCAGCTGACTCCGGTGTGGAGGTGGTCCGTGTCTGGTTGGGATGTGGTGGATCAGTGCCGTGTCTCAGCCAGATGCGGGCCACGTCCGCGCCGGGCTCGGCTGCTGTGGAGGTGGGGAGGTGGTGGTGGTGTTGGTGAGGAGGAGAAGGGTGTGTCTGACTCGTAGCGTGTCCCCGGATGGTGGCTCTATAAAAGCAGGGAGCTTGGTTGTCTGCAGCATGTACCTTGAAGGATGTAAAATGTTATCTCTCTCTCTCTCTCTCTTTCTCTCTTTCCTCTCTTCTCTCCTCCTCCTTTGATTTGATCTCACCATCTCACTCTCTCTCCCGCCAGATTGTATCAGGATAGACTGTAATCTAAGTAAGTGCTTCTAAACGCTTTTACACCCTGTTCCCCTTCCAGCACTCCTCTCTCTCTCTCTCTCTCTCTCTCTCTCTCTCTCTCTCTCACTCTCTCTCTCTCTCTCTCTCTCTCTCTCACTCTCTGTCACATCATGTGGTTTTGTTTCCTTGTTCTGCACTTTTGTATTTATGTTATTTCTTTATAAAATAAAGTGATGCTTTATTTCTTTATAAAATAAAGTGATGCTTTATTTCTTTATAACATAAAGTGATGCTTTATTTTATGGCGCATACTTCATGCACTTGTCATTGCATCATTATTTTGTTTCATTTGATACCTTGGTATACTATCTTTGTTTGTACCTTCAGTTGTTTTGTTTATTCATGTTTTGTTCATTATGTTTATTCATGTTTTTGTTCATTATGTTTCATTATGTTTTCCTTTTGTGGTTTTATTTCTTATTTTTGCAATTCTCCAATATGTGTGTGTGTGCATTTGTGTTTGGGCATTTATTTATATGTTTACCTTTTGTGTGTGTGTGTGTGTGTTTATTTATAAAATCTGTCACTTCTGTCACTTCTCTCAGAATTTTCTCTTTCTGTCTATCCACACACCTGAACACAGTCAGACAAACACACACACACACAAACACACACACACACACACACTTGAACATTTATATACAAACTTCTCCACTGACGCGTGCAGTCACATCAAATCACAAACCTGACACATCTCGCAGTGTGACTAAGACAATCATTAGAAAGGTTGCGGTGTGTGTGTGTTTACTTTAGCAGCCAGTGAGTTGTGTGAGAGCATTAATGTGATTCATGACATGCTGCGAGGGTGACAGCTCACTGCCAGGTTGGTGCACACACACACACACACACACACACATGCACATGAGTGCTCCAGAAAGGTAAGTCAGCATACATCTAAACAGAGGAGAAACCTGCTGGGTCTGTTTATGTGTGTGTGTGTGTGTGTGACAGAGAAAGAGAGAGAGAGAGATTGTGTGTGTGTGTGGTGGAATGATGCTGTGTGTGTGTGTGTATGTGTACACGTGTAACATTTGTTATGTGGTATGGATGAGTGTGTGTGTGTACATGTGTAACACTTGTTAAGTGGTATGAATGGGTGTGTGTGTGTACATGTGTAACATTTGTTTTACTGGTATGGATGTGTGTGTGTGTACATGTGTAACATTTGTGGTATGGATGGGTGTGTGTGTGTACATGTGTAACATTTGTGGTATGGATGTGTGTGTGTGCATGTGTAACATCTGTGGTATGGATGGGTTTGTGTGTGTGTGTGTACATGTGTAACATTTGTGGTATGGATGGGTTTGTGTGTGTGTGTGTGTGTGTACATGTGTAACATGTGTGGTATGGATGGGTGTGTGTGTGTGTGTACATGTGTGGTATGGATGTGTGTGTGTGTGTAACATGTGTGGTATGGATGTGTGTGTGTGTGTAACATGTGTGGTATGGATGTGTGTGTGTGTGTGTACATGTGTGGTATGGATGGGTGTGTGTGTGTAACATGTGTGGTATGGATGTGTGTGTGTGTGTGTAACGTGTGGTATGGATGGGTGTGTGTGTGTGTAACATGTGTGGTATGTGTGTGTGTGTGTGTGTGGTATGGATGTGTGTGTGTGTGGTATGGATGGGTGTGTGTGTGTGGTATGGATGTGTGTGTGTGTGTGTGGTATGGATGTGTGTGTGTGGTATGGATGGGTGTGTGTGTGTGTGTGTGGTATGGATGTGTGTGTGTGTGTGTGTGGTATGGATGTGTGTTGTTCTATGTTTCTACGTATGTTTTTCCTCCTTCCTATCCTCACACACAGGTAACCCAGAGGGTAAGTAGCCTTCACATGCTTTGCTTTATGTGATGTAGACATGTTGCCACCAGGGGTCGCTAGGGATCACAGGATGTAAAATATGCATCCGTTAGTACTCTGCACAGTAATCGTATCTGCTACCATAGTGAGCACACAGACTGTAAAAACAGACATTTTAAACCACATCTCATTAGACATGCTGATGAAAATGTTCCTTTCTTTATATGTGACCCGACAGAATTATTTTCAGAGTGGTTTGTATTAAATATTTTGCAGTCCAGTTTAAATATTCAGTGGCATCAAATATAATTTTCATTCCTGTGACGTACATTTGTATACATGACGGAGCGTGTGAACCCTCTTCTGCTAGCATAATAATCAGTAAATACTCTATCATGCCATAGCTTGTATTAGCATTCCTGCCTAGCTTAATAATCAGTAAATACTCTATCAAGCCATAGCTTGTATTAGCATTCCTGCCTTCACTTATGCTGCGTTTTAGCCCTTTCTGGGCACGATACACGCGTTAGCATCCATTACATCCCATTTGTAGCGCTTCTCCGTGGCGATTAGGGCCCATGTGGCTGAACTGAGAAGGAGACAAGGAGCGGAGGGCAGCAGATGATGTGTGTGTGTGTGTGTGTGTGTGTGTGTGGTAGGATGGCATCTCTTGACCCGATGCCACCTCACATGCCAGCGCCCACTATGAGACGTGCGGCAGCATATGGTGAGCACAGGGCAGCACACGGACTCGCTGCTCGTGTCACGCCCTCGCCAGTCTGAACGAGAGGGGGAGGGAGGGAGGATGACTGAAAGATGGAGAGTGTCAGAGAGAGAGAGAGAGAGGGATATGGCACCTTGAAGACCTTCTGGCCATATCTTGCCCTTACCACAGACAGAGAGAGAGAGAGAGAGACCGAGAGAGACCGAGAAAGAGGGAGAGAGGGCAAAAGGACAAACATAAGCTGTTATAGAGAATAGAGAAGACGAGGCTGAACACAGTTATAGAGAACAGAGAAGGCTGAACACAGTTATAGAGAACAGAGAAGGCTGAACACAGTTATAGAGAACAGAGAAGGCTGAATGGAGCACTGGAGAGAGAGAGATGGGCAGCTATGTTCTAGGTGAAGGACGAACAGCGAGAGAGAGGCAGGTAATGTGTGGGGATAGGGGGGCAGGTAATGGGCAGGTCTTGGCAGAGTATTGTGTGTGGAGAGTGCTGAAGGACGGAGAGAGAGAAAGGAGGAAGAGTGTTGTGGTGTAGGAAAGAGGGAGAGAGAGAGAGGAGGTAGAGTGTTGTAGTGTAGGAGCGAGGGAGAGAGAGAGAGAGGAGGTAGAGTGTTGTAGTGTAGGAGCGAGGGAGAGAGAGAGAGGAGGTAGAGTTTTGTGGTGTAGGAAAGAGGGAGAGAGAGAGAGAGGAGGTAGAGTGTTGTAGTGTAGGAGTGAGGGAGAGAGAGAGAGAGGAGGTAGAATGTTGTAGTGTAGGAGTGAGGGAGAGAGAGAGGGATGGGTTTTGTGGTGTAGGAGAGAGGGAGAGAGAGAGAGAGGAGGTAGAGTGTTGTAGTGTAGGAGCGAGGGAGAGAGAGAGAGGAGGTAGAGTTTTGTGGTGTAGGAAAGAGGGAGAGAGAGAGAGGAGGTAGAGTGTTGTAGTGTAGGAGTGAGGGAGAGAGAGAGAGAGGAGGTAGAATGTTGTAGTGTAGGAGTGAGGGAGAGAGAGAGGGATGGGTTTTGTGGTGTAGGAGAGAGGGAGAGAGAGAGAGAGAGGGATGGGTTTTGTGGGGTAGAAGAGACAGTGTAGAGGATAAGTTGGTATAGGAGAGAGAGAGAGAGTGTAGAGGATATGTTGGTGTAGGAGAGTGTAGAGGATATGTTGGTGTAGGAGAGTGTAGAGGATATGTTGGTGTAGGAGAGAGTAGAGGATTTAATGGTGTAGGAGAGTGTAGAGGATTTAATGGTGTAGGAGAGTGTAGAGGATATGTTGGTGTAGGAGAGTGTAGAGGATTTAATGGTGTAGGAGAGTGTAGAGGATTTAATGGTGTAGGAGAGTGTAGAGGATATGTTGGTGTAGGAGAGTGTAGAGGATTTAATGGTGTAGGAGAGTGTAGAGGATTTAATGGTGTAGGAGAGTGTAGAGGATTTAATGGTGTAGGAGAGAGTAGAGGGGAAGTTGGTGTAGAACAGAGAGAGAGTAGAGGGGAAGTTGGTGTAGAACAGAGAGAAGGGGACAGAGGGAGTGTGCATGTGAGAAAAGAACTAAGAGACTCGTGGGTAACTAATCGTGTCACCTCTGTTGCGTGTGACAGGTCTGCCCTTCTGACCACAGGGGCTGGTGGCACCTGCTGCTACTGCCGGCTCAGGGATCGCTTAGTCATGTCTGACACACTGGCACCTGCGGTTCCCCTACACACACACACACAAACACACATGCGCGCCTGCACACACTAGGTCACACTGCTCTGCCTGCTTACGCCAGAAGGGCTCAGCCACACGACTCTGACATGGACATGTCATTTTACTGGGTGTGTCTGGATATAGTTTCAGCCATCAGTACACAGATATCCGTATTCAGTGTCAGTGTGTGTGTCTGTGAGAGAGAGAGAGAGAGAGAGAGAAAGAGAGTTTGTGTGTGTGTGTGTGAGAGAGATAGACAAAGAGAGTTTGTGTGTGTGTCTGTGTGTGTGAGAGAGAGAAAGACAAAGAGAGTTTGTGTGTGAGAGAGAGAGAGAGAGAGAAAGAGAGTGTGTGTAGGGGTTTATTAATATTGTAATGCTTCTGCGTGTCTGTGCATGGATATGTCTGTATGTGTCTGGGATCAGTGGAAAGGTGAGCTTTAATCTCGCTTTAATAAGACACACTCACAGTAAGCTAGCACACAATCACCTGATTAAAGCTACATTCTCCCGACTCAACCAAAGGCCACAGATAGCTTACACGATGACAGCTACACAAGAGATACCTTACAGCAGAGCATCACACACACACACACACACACAGCTACGAGAGAGCATCAGAGGACATTTTAAGATAATACCACTCCACAGCAAGGGGATTTAATGTGTAAGGATGATACTAAGAACACACACACAGAGGACCTAGGACTGTTAACAAAAAAACGTCCTTATATCAAGTGTGCAATGACCCCCACAGCACAAAACCAAGCTTTCTGCTTCCCTTGCTGGAGTTATAATCCTGTTGCATTGAAGGAATTAAAAAAACACAAATTGCTTAATGAGGGATTTTCTAAATGATGACAGAAAAAAGCACTTCAAAGGCTACATTAATCCAGCCGCATGCAGTCAATTATCACAGGCACCTTAAAAAGCCCATCATCGCCGAACAAGCAAGCTCTGCAGCGTTTGCACGAAAACATTAAAGGATGGAACGTATTTACTCCTCTTCTTCTCTTCCCTTTCTTTTCTTTTATTTTCTCTTTTGACTCTTTCTTTTCTTTTTTTTCTTTCTTCGAAAGCCCATTTTAAAATCCCACCAAAGCATTCAGAAGCCAGAGGACATTCGGAAGCATTCTGTCAAAACTCCTTTAATCAGTTCTACGGCGCGAGTGCCCCCAACCCCCCCAACCAGATGAATTGTGTCAGTGCGTCTACCTTTGCTGGTGGAGTGATGGGAGCCAATGCCTGTAGGTCAGAGCATCTGCGCTGCGCCGTGCTGAGTGGCCAGGGAGGGACTGTTTAAACGGGCTCCTTAATGAAGCTTCCTCGCCTGTAGTGAGTAAAGGTGTGCACACACTGTCCCCTGCTCCTTTACGCTGCTGCGGCGTCGGAGAAGCTTCCGGCTCTTATTTGTGCAAATAGCAGATATGAGTTTTGAGCTCTTGTTAATTCAAGAGGAAAGTTTTTGTTGTTGTTGTTGTTGGTGTTGTTGTTGTAAGAGTGGTCCCATGAAGGGTGGGAGGGCTGATGGGGAAGGAGAAAGGGGAAGACATTGTTTATGCCAAATGTGGCTGCACTCACAGAGTCGGAGTCTCTTTGAAGAGGCTTTGGCTGAAAGGGCTGAGAGCAAACTAGCCGTCATGGAAACGACGCAGTCCTCTTCATCATCCTGCCCATGCACCCACATGCATGAGACCACTGCAGGATGATGATGATGATGATGATGATGATGATGATGATGGGTACTTGCCATGTTATAACAGAAATGACCTAATAATGTATGAAGCCTTGGAAGCACACACACACACACACATCAAAGGAATTCGCAATCAGCGCCTTTCCCTCACCACTGAAGTGAACTTAGTTCATTCTGTGTGTGTGCGTGTGTGTCTGAGAGAGAGAAAGTGTGTGTGTGTCTATATTTGTAACTTGTTTGTTGTTTGTTAATGTGTGTGTGTGCGTGAGAGTGAGCGTTCATGTACAGTATGTTTGTATGCCTGAGTTTACTATTTTCCTCCACTATGGAGGTCATGTCTTTACTCCAGTTTTGTCCTGCTGTGTGGAGCTAAATGAATTTGGTTGTGCTGTACTGGGCCTGTTTGTTTTAGTCTGCAGTCTGGACTGCATTGGTGGAGGTAAACACTGTACTCACATGACTTTGGTTGCGGTTCCTGACGCTATACTCGTAACTACGTAGCTAAACGCTGTAGGGTACAACCGGGACGATTGAAACGGGGGACGAATGAAACATTCCGATTTTCTCCGAGTGCAATGATGATAGACAGTCATCATTTGGACAAAACATAGAGCATATTGACCTCCGTTGCTCAGCCAAATGCCATCCTGTTACGTCCTGGTATCACAGAGTTACAGGCGACAAACTATTTTTGATGGTCACAAGTTTACTTCATTAGCGGCTTCATTTAAAGGTTTGACTTCATGCTTATTCAGTAAAGCACTCTCCCCAATCCCAGACGTTCACATTGCATGTTTGTTTTTAATGGATGCAAAACAGCCTATAATGCTAAATGTCTATGGGGGGACGATTGAAACACCTATTTCATTTGTCCCGACCAGGCAGTAAACCCCATTTATTCTAAGTCAATGCACACATATCTGTGTTTATACTATATTTTATGCAGGTGAGACATGGAAAAGCAGTTTTAGAAAGATGCAAATATATTTGGGGCTATCAGGTAGGGGGTTGAGTTTTGCCATGTTAACCTATGGAGACTGACGGCCTGTGGGTCATGAAGGACACTTATTTGGATGTGTGGTGGCTTTAACCACGTAAAAACAGAGTGAAATAACATTTTGTACAATAGAAACATTATATAATTCGAAACATGCATTATTCTAGCTATATTAATGGCATAGTGCATGCTATTTCCATAAGCGCGAGATATGCGCTTCACCATGACGGCAATGAGTTGTTAACAGACATGAACCAAGACATATAGCCCAGCAGCAATCTATCTAAAATAACACATACTTAAAGTACCATTCATGATATATTGTCAAATATTGAAATTGTGGAAAGTTTACATAATTTAAGCTGTATGTTTCATTCGTCCCCCATGCTGTTTCATTCGTCCCAGCCAGGAGGGACGAATGAAACATAACGCACGTTCGACTTCTCCTTAAATAACTCTTGAACGGTTTTGTTCAGAGCTGTAAATGCAACTGTATTTGACAGAGGATAGATGTAGGTTGCTAGTGACAAAATATTAACTTTCAGTGTTTTACAATGTCTTTGTAAATTACGTTTAATTAAGAAGTGTTTCATTCGTCCCAGTTCTCCCCTACTCACATGACTTTTGGTTGCGGTTCCTGACGCTATACTCGTAGCTACGTAGCTAAACGCTGTGCTCACATGACTTTGTTGTGGGGGCAGCCGTGGCCTACTGGTTAGCACTTCGGACTTGTATGCCGGTTCAAACCCCGACCAGTAGGCATGGCTGAAGTGCCCTTGAGCAAGGCACCTAACCCCTCACTGCTCCCCGAGCGCTGCTGTTGTTGCAGGCAGCTCACTGCGCCGGGCACAGCACAGCTGTGTGCTGTGTGTGCACTGTGTGTTTCACTAATTCACGGATTGGGATAAATGCATAAAAGACAAACAAAAGAGTATATATACTATACTTTGGTTGCGGTTCCTGACACTATACTCGTAGCTACGTAGCTAAACGCTGTGCTCCTCAGCCCTGCTGTTGAGAATACTAATGGTCATTCACTGCAACGTTATTTGGTTGAGATCACCCAATTATTTGAGTTATTTGGTTGAGATCACCCAAGCGTGCAGCTGCCCGTGCGCTGGTTCTCTAACATGTCAAATATGAATTAAGATGTTTATTCGCTGTAATCAGAGTACCTCACAGATGCCGTGAATGATTTGTGAATATTAAAATGATTTATTGGAAACGTTGGCATCAACAATTTATATAGAAGTAAGCCCATTGCTGTTTTGTTTTGTTTTGTGTTTTGGGCCCTGGCCAGTAGACCTGTTTAATGCTCAAATGTGATGTTTATAATGAGATATCAAATAGAGGGTTGTTAATACGCTTTCCCATAAACCATAAATGTGTAAGTGTGTGTGTGTGTGTGTAGATGTGCATTTGTTTTTAGTTATTTCCCACAAGAAATGTTTACTAATTTGAAACTCCACCACCACAATTGTAAGCATAAAGGCTAGTAATCATATGCAGTGTCCCATGCGTCACATACTGGCCTGGCTAAATCAGCCCTGTCCAGCCTATCCAGTTTGTACCCATAAGGCCTGCTGTGATTATCAATGATTACTCTGGCAGGTGGCTGGAGTGTTAAGGTGTAGAAATAAGTATTAAATACCCAAAGCAGTAGCACCAGCTATTTACTATGTTTACCTGTTTCTACAGTAGCTAGAGGATATTTGAAAGATTATGCTAATCACTTAGCTACAGTCCACTACAGAGCAGCATTTATTCGGTTTACCCTTGATTGCAGACATCCCAACCTGCAAAAAGCCATTTCAGGGAGGTACCCCCCACCGCCAAAATAAGTAAATAGATAAAAAATAAAATAAATATCAAAAATTACTTTAGCCTTCTTAGATACTGAAATAGTAATGAATAGCCTATGTTTGTTAATTAATTGTCTCTACTCAGCACACCAAATAAGGAAGGCCTATAGTTAGAAATTGTGATAATAAAATATGTAGATTTTGGTAGTTTGGTCTTTATGTAGCCTTGGCAAATAGCCAGTAGGCTAGTCTGGAATAATATGCAGATGAAATGACACTTGTTAAACTCAACCCCAGCATGTCTTTTGCAATCATTTAACCCGCCATGGACAATGCTAAAGTCACTGTTAGCCTACAAACAGTGCAGCATGCAAGACTATCGTTATTTTGAACTCTTATGAGACAAGGGTACACTTTCGTGTAGTCTGATGGTGACGAGGTTTACAAGTTGCAAAAATCTGCTGGCTGCACTAGTAAAACATTTTTTGAAGAAAAAGCTGTTAGACCCATGACATAGGACTTGACAACCAGATAGCTCTACATAACAAATCTATCACATGATGACGGATTTATGATTTTGTAATTAAAATAACATCTGGATACAGTATGTGCTCGTTGTCATCCTAAGACTGAGTAGAATATGTCTGAGAAGAACACACTCATTATGACTGACTGCTTAATAAACGATTTAAAGTTATGCGGTAAAATATAAAAATGTAATTTTGATTTAGCCCCCGTTGTTCTGCAATGTTACTGTGTTGTAGGAACATGCTGTTATTCCAGACAGATGAAATGTTGACTCGAGGACTTACTGCCCAGCAGGTCAGGTTGAGAGTTTAGTGGCCTTTCTGTTGTGTGCAGGTCAGGTTGAGAGTTTAGTGGCCTTTCTGTTGTGTGCAGGTCAGGTTGAGAGTTTAGTGGCCTTTCTGTTGTGTGCAGGTCAGGTTGAGAGTTTAGTGGCCTTTCTGTTGTGTGCAGGTCAGGTTGAGAGTTTAGTGGCCTTTCTGTTGTGTGCAGCAGGTCAGGTTGAGAGTTTAGTGGCCTTTCTGTTGTGTGCAGGTCAGGTTGAGAGTTTAGTGGCCTTTCTGTTGTGTTGGCTGCAGAGGAAAAGAAAGACGTCCAGCCCATAATCGGCTGGATGAAGTCAGCGGGCCGTCTTTTAATGGAGAGGGTGTGATAAAGAGAGAGAAATGTGTTTGTGTGTGTGTGTGTTTGTGTGTGTGTGTGTGTGTGTGTGTCTGTGTTTCTGTGTGTGTGTGTGTGTGTGTGTGTTTGTGTGTGTGTGTCTGTGTTTCTGTGTGTGTGTGTGTGTGCGTGTGTGTGTGTGTGTGTGTGTGTGAGAGAGAGCGATCTCTGGGAGTTGTAAAGGGCACGCGGGAGTGAGGAAAGGGCAGCTGTGTGAGGTGTCACCGTGGCGATGCGGCCTCTGTTGACATGACCTTCACCAGCACCCATCTGAGTGGCAGACGGTGAGGCACACACACACACACACACACACAGACACACACACCACACACACAGACACACACACAGACACACACACACATACACACCACACACACACACGCACGCACGCACACATACACACACACACACACACACTCACACACAACAGCGAAGCTGAGCGCAGGCGGCAGTTCTCCACGTCCACAGACAGACGGGCAGCTTAAGTCTGAGCTGTGTCTCTGTTTGGACGTCAACACAGTTTATAGCCCGCACATCAGTCTTGGGGAGAGAGGGAAAGAGAGAGAGAACGAGAGAGAGGGAGGGAGGGAGAGAGAACGAGAGAGAGGGAGGGAGAGAGTCTGTACATCACACAGGCCAGACATGGAGGAAAGAAAGAGCGACAGCAAAGAGAGATAAATGGATTTCACATGCTGAATGAGAGAAAGAAAGGATAGAGTGAGAGAATGATAAAGAGACATCAACTAGAACTGTGGGTGGGAGAGAGAATAGAGCTTTGAATGAAAGGCAACATACCTCTAATAGAATTAGGATAAAATAATGGCATAGAAAAGGTAGTTCCGGTTTGGCAACAGTTTCTGAACAGTCATACTAAATAAACAACACTTATTTGAAGAAGAAAAAACAACTAAAAATGTGTTTGAGACAGAGGGAAATGGAATAATTTAAATAAGTGTGTGTGTGTGTGTGTGTGAGAGAGAGAGAGAGGGTGCATAAGCAATTTGAGAGACTTGTGTGCTGTTGGCAGCGGTGGAAAAGCCCTAGTCTAGATCATGGAGAAGTTCACAATTGTTATTTAGTAGAACCAAAAAAGAAATGATAATGCAGTCTTAGCTTTATATTTATTCAGCTCCATGAGCTGTTGTTATGACACATCTTATGACACAATCTCCAAACACACACACACACACACACACACATGTATTTGAAGCTGAGTGTGTATGTGTTGTGCATTTTCCTACACTTCAATTAATCAGTGGAGGTCAGAGGTCATTGCCATGATGACAGGTCATCTCCAGTAGTCATTGTTTAGGACATTTACACTTTCTCTCTCTCTCTCTCTCTTTCTTTCTCTCTTTTCTCTCTCTCTCTCTCTCTCTCTCTCTGAGTGTTTGTGTGTGTGTGTAGTCTGTCATTTCTACCCAGCGGGTAAGAAGGTGGGGAGAAGGATTTACTTTGTTGTTTTACTTTCCTGAACACACAGTAGGGAGGCTGGAGGAGGCTCAAGTGAGAGAGGGATCAAGAGAAAGAGAAGGAAGAGGGGATAGAGAGAGAAAGAGAAGGAAGAGGGGATAGAGAGAGATGAGAGAGAGAAAGAGAAGGAAGAGGGGGGGAGAGAGAGAGAGGAGAGAGAGAAAGAGAAGGAAGAGGGGGGGAGAGAGAGAGAGGAGAGACAGAAAGAGAAGGAAGAGGGGGGGGGACAGAGGAGAGACAGAAAGCGAAGGAAGGGGAGAGATGGGGGGGGGTGCTTGTCTGGTTGCATGAGTTCCTCCGCCTCGTTTTCCCATACACAGAGAGGCCTGAGCATAACTGATGTCTCACACACACACACACACACACACACACACACACACAGACCACACGAGGCAATCTGGTTCGATCAGTAGATAGAAGGCCCTGATGGCAAGCATGATACTCTGTGATGAGGAGTCGAGTGGAATCAGTGGAGGAAGTTCTAGCTCATTCTGCGGAGAGGTGCTGAGGGGACTCTGCCTTTCCAATTACCCACCCTGCCAAACTCACAGTAATTGCTACCACAGGAACGAGAGGAAAAGTGCCAAGTGAACCAACCATAATAATAGCCCACACTTTCTTTTGTACATTTCCATCAGACTTTCATAGTCATTAGTTTTATCTATCACTTACTCACAGTTCTCTGACTCTCTCTCTCCATCATCTGCTGCTTGTCCCTCATTCTCAGAGCAGTTAAGCTGGTAGTACAGGGGTGTTTGGACAGATAGACGGATAGAAACTAGATGAAACCAAACCATCCAGATATGCTTTGTTTGGTTGGATACGTGAAGAATGAGAGATGCTGAGCGAGAAGAACCGTCAGTGTGTGTGTGTGTGAGAGAGAGAGAGAGAGAGTTGAGGATTGTAGTGTAGCAACACAAAGAGGTTTGTCTCTAAGGTAACAAGGTCATCTGAGTGTTTCATTAGTATTCACCCCTTGCATGTGACGTCACGTTTTGTTCGCGCCACAGCAAAATAGCCTAGTGGACGGCAAGAACACAAATCAAATCAATGGGTTGTAATGGGACATATCGCACAGCTAGGAGATTATAGTGAGATTTAACCGTAGTAATGCCATTCCGCGACTGTTGGCTTATTGTTTGGAATACAACAACATCCCATGTTCTTGCATAGATATATTTTGGTTTGTTTTCTTTGTGTTTCGGGAGTATTTCAACCACAATTGCATGCTTCTCTCATCAGTGTATGAAGCACAGCAGCGGTTGCTATAGCAACCATAGACTCTGAACAGGATGGCAGATAGCACTTAGGCAAAGTCTTTGGCGAGATCTGAATGTAAACAGATAATACCGTTCAAGTTTTTTTTTTATTTCCTATTTCTTTCAATTCTTTAACTTAAGACATGTAAGAAGTAAGTTTATTCACTGGGCAATGTACAAACTGACGAGTTACATTAGCCCTAGCACTATGAGCTACGATAAACGTTAGCTAGAATAGCTAGCTTCTAAGTGTGGCAGCTAAGTTATTATTTCATGTTCTGATTAGACATTCCTAACGTTTTGACTATGTTACAACTGATAAAAGTAACCAAATCGCTTTGCAACATTTTAGTCCAGAAATACTTATGGGTGTTCATTTTCCATAATGTTAATTACAGTAGCCTAACGTTACGACCTAACGTTATCTCCCCTTGCTATTACCACCAGTTTTAATAACTTTACATTTGCGATCATGACCCATTTCATCTATCAACACCACTGGCATCTTTCTTTGACTATCAGACCCCGAACAGCAATACATTGAACTACAAAGATGTTATAGTAATGGTGTTCAGTTCATCATAATCGTTATGACATAATGTAATTTGCCATCTGTCTCCTGTCTTTTTGCCGTCCAGCATGGAGCCGTCACGTGACTTAAGTCACGTGTCTGCAAGGGGTGAATAGTTAGCTGCTGCCTGTCAGCAGTAGCTGAGGGCAGATGATCGCCATGGACACCATTGTTTCTGCCCTCTCCCTTCATTTCATCAGCCGGGTGTCTCAGAGGGGTGTGTGTGTGTGTGTGTGTGAGGACAGAGAGATGATGCCGTGGGGGCAGCGGAGTGGAGTGGGGTGGGGGGCATGAATGGTGTCCATGGCGATGCGAGCGGCGGCAGCCT
>NC_055974.1:28981976-28984476 GCF_018492685.1 Alosa sapidissima
GAGGCAAAACAAACAGGCTGGCAGGATGATTCAGACGAAAAGAAATAGAGGAAGAGAGAAAGGGATAGAGTAAACCAGACAGAAGAGAGAGAGAGAGATGGGGAGAGGAGGATGGAAAAAAGAGAGGAGATATTGAGTGATGGGAGACACTATTATGGGATGGGATAACACTTAGACTTAGTCTTTCTTACATGATTACACAAGTAAAACGCATACAACATATATCATAATGCCCCTTAAAGAGAGGGGGATAAGACCAGATAGATAGATAGATAGATAGAGAGAAAGAGAGAGGGAGAAAGGAAGTAGATAATAATAGGAGCAGGTTGGTGAGAAGACGGATACGAGAGAGATGGAAAGATGAGAGGAGCAGGATGGAGAAAGATGGAGAGAGGGATAGAGAGAGAGAGAGAGATGGAGGGCTTGCATTGGGGGAGGGAGACAGGCATTGCTTTGAGCAAACAAGAGGAGGAAGCTCCGCCAAAACTGCAGCAGATGGTGGAGGAGAGAGACACACACCACCTCTTTATCTCACACACACTCACACACACACTCACAAACACACACTCACACACACACACTCACACACACACACCACCTCTTTATCACACACACACTCACACACACACTCACACACACACACACACACACACACACCACAGTTTTATCTCACACACTTGCAGACACACTCTCCTCTCTGCTTTTGTGCAACTGCATTCTGTTTGGCTCTCTATCTCTCTTCAGGAGCAGTACTCCCTCTTTCACATACACACACACACACACACACACAAATAGAGTGACTTGTACTCGACAAACAAAGAAACACACACACACACAATGAAAAGCAGCCACAAGTTAGTGCCTCTAACACATACACTACACACTTGTTCTCTTAAAACCATTCACGCACATGCACACACACACACACAAACACGCATGCATGCACACACACACACACGCACACACACACACACACACACACACTCCTGTTAGTCTGTGCCAGGCTGCCATTAGTGTGGTGCTCTGTGCCTGGCGCCCTGCGTTTGTGCCGTCTGTGTGGCGTGAAGTCTTCTTGCTGACTCTGCTGTTCCCCCCACATATGCCACACACACACACACACACACACCCCTCCCCAGATAAAAGTAGGTGAGAAAGCAGACATCCTGAATTATGCAGGATACACACACACACACACGCACACACACACACACACTGACACACACACACACAATTCTTACAATTCTTAGTAAGTGGCCACTAACAGATTTCGCTGGACATCACAAGTTAGAGAGAGAGAGAGGGAGAGAGAGAGAGAGGGAGAGAGAGAGAGGGAAGTTATAGAGTGGGGAAGAGGGGGAGGAGGAGGGGTGCATTTAACTGAAGTTGTAGGTGGATATTGGCAAGAATACCCTCCTACAAAAAAGAAAAACCTCAGCTATTATTTATGTATTCACATGTACACACACAGACACAGCACTTGTATGTCAGTGATGTATGCAGTCTGACAGACCCCCCCCCCCCCAATGTAAATATATGCAGAGAAATGAGTCTGCAAATGCACTTGTGGCATTAAAAAAACAGGCCTATGACCACACACACACACACACACACACACACACACACACACACACACACACACACTTTGGCACTTTGCATACTGTAGCTCAATCAATGTCATTTGTCTGACAGTCTGACATGCTTTCACCTTTTCACCCCAATGGTAAAATGTGCATGCTCTCAAGGGCTCTGGGACACTCTCTCATAGTGTGTGTGTGTGTGTGTGTGTGCGTGCGTGCGTGCGTGTGTGTGTGTGTGTGTGCATGTGCGTGAATGCTTTTAAGAGTCCAGAACAAGTGTGTAGTATATGTGTTAGAGCCGCTAACTCGTGGCTGCTTTTCAATGTGTGTGTGTGTGTGTGTTGGTGTGCGCATGCGTGTGTATGTCTTCATGCTTGCTTGTGTGTGATGGTGTGTAAGTGTACGTGTCTGGGTGTGTGTTTGTATAACCCTTGTGTTATCCTCAAATCTTACCGACACTCTTTATCCTTGGGGTCAATTTGACCCCAGCTAAATAAACCCTCAGAAAATGATTATAATTCATATCGTTACCCAATTTTTTTGTAACAGGTACTTAACAAGATTGTAATAGCCACCATCAAAAGCCCTACAAAACAATCCCACCCCCCAACACCCCTTTATGAACCTTGGAACCCTGGCTGGCAATATTGCCCATCCAGTGTCAGCAGCCCAAATGCTTGCTGTTGCTTCCCCTTTTGACTTATCCTGCCAAAATGACTTATTTGTAATAAGTACTTGTGTATGTAATAATGATAATAACAATATGTTCTCATACTATTCAAATAATAATATCCATAATGTGTCAAATATTCATGTATCCTATGTTTCATACAGCTGGGGTCAAACTGACCCCAAGGAACATCAATTTACAAAATATTTGTATAAGACATTGAAAACATATTATTGTACAAATTTCATGCTAA
>NC_055974.1:28994476-28996976 GCF_018492685.1 Alosa sapidissima
AATAATATAATATAATATAATAATCTTCTAGCCTCTTTGTAACTCTTATTCCATTAGCAACATAGTTTTCTTATTTATTCATATCAGCTCCACCCTTATTAAGATGAACTGAGCTGCTACTGATTAAATACTCACACACCCAGCATAGCGTATATGTTAAATTAGTGTGTATTACGTTAATATAGTGTGCATTGTGTTATGGTAGTGTGTGTGTTAAATTAGTGTGTATTGTGTTAATATAGTGTGTGTGTGTTAAATTAGTGTGTATTGTGTTAATATAGTGTGCATTGTGTTATGGGAGCGTATGTTTTAAATTAGTGTATTGTGTTAATATAGTGTGTGTGTGTTAAATTAGTGTGTATTGTGTTAATATAGTGTGCATTGTTTTATGGGAGCGTATGTTTTAAATTAGTGTATTGTGTTAGATTTGAGTGTATTGCATTCTACTGTATTAGTGTGTATTGGATTAAGTTAGTGTGATTTGCATTAGATTAGCGTGTATTGTGTTAGATTTGAGTGTATTGCGTTATATTAGTGTGTATTGTGTTACGTTAAAGGTTGGATAGTGCTGAATAGCCCGCCACAGGTCTACAGAGGGTAGTATAGTCATGATGTGCATTTGGCCTTAACTGCCCGGGGGTCTTGACCAGCAGTGAGTCACAGCGGTTGGTCAAGTGCTTAAAGCGTCAGGACTCATTTGTAAGATCAACTAAAAGTGGGAGATAGAGAAAGAGAGAGAGAGAGAGAGAGAGAGAGAGAGAGAGAAAGAGAAAGAGAGAGAGAGAGACATTCTTAAGTAGTGTAGCGTAGGCTGTGTGTGCAGCTGAATGCTGGATCCTAGCGTGAGGCATGAGTCAGCTTCACCATCCTATGGACTGAACTGAGCTGTACATGAACTGCAGCTATTTTTGCATGAGCTGGAGATGCCCACTCTCTATGCAGTATTAGTGTCTCACACACACACACACACACACACACACACACACACACACACACACACACACACACACACACACACACACACACACACACACACACACACAGACTTTGCATGAGCTGAAGCCCACTCTCTATGTAGTATTAGTATCTGGTGGTCAGCCTGGTCAACATGGATCATCTTTATCATCAGAATCAGCTTTATTGGCCAGGTTTGCGTAAACAAACAAGGAATTTGACTCTGGTTAATCTTTGCTCTCAAAGTACAACATTCACTGAACATATATAAAGAATAAAAACAGAAATGTCATATGAATAAGTGTATGTGCAGGATGAATAGTATGAAGAGCAGTAGAACATGGTCATGTATAAGTATAATTACAGTATGTACACTTTCTGCTGTGAGTCTAAGTTAAGCACCAGGTTTGCTCAGTAGACACATCTCAAGTGTGAGTACACTCTGAGGAGATCTTGACCTTGACATGTCTTTGACCTTGTGCCAATATAACACCTATAAGACCTGAGAGGTCGAAAACGTTGTGTGTCACCCACCATTAAAGTGGGAGCTTTAGAGACAGTGTGCTTTTCTTTTGTTTTACCTTGTGGCAATATCCCATGAAGTGTGTTTGAATTGTGTGCTGTTGTGTTCCTCTGTTCAGTGTATGTTGTTTTAGTGCTAGCTGTCCAGATTAATCCCCGACATGTGCAGGGTATGTTTTGCTTGACCTTGGTGTTGACCTTGACCTTGACCTTGAGTGTCCCTTTGACCTTGGGTTGTGTGACCCCTTGTTCTGCAGGTCAGATGACGGGCGCGCACACGCGGCTGGAGTTCCACAACATCGAGACGGGCATCATGACGGAGCGGCGCTTCATCTCCGTGGTGCCGTCCAACTTCATCGGGCACCTGCAGGGCCTGACGCTCAATGGTGCCCCCTACCTGGACCAGTGCAAAAACGGCGACATCTCGCACTGCGAGCTCAACGCCCGCTTCGGCATGCGCCACATCATCGCTGACCCGGTCATATTCCGGAGCAAAGGCAGCTACCTGGCGCTAGCCACGCTGCAGGCGTACGCCTCCATGCACCTCTTCTTCCAGTTCAAGACCACCACGGCCGACGGCCTTCTGCTCTTCAACAGCGGCGATGGCAGCGACTTCATCGTAGTGGAGCTCGTCAAAGGGTGAGAGGCCCGTCTTTTTCATTCATTCATATATGGTTAGAGCGGCCGTGCCAATGCAGGCCCTCTGGAATTCATATATGGTCCGTACCAATGCAGGCCCTCTGGAATTCATATATGGTCCGTGCCAATGCAGGCCCTCTGGAATTCATATATGGTTAGAGCGGCCGTACCAATGCAGGCCCTCTGGAATTCATATATGGTCCGTACCAATGCAGGCCCTCTGGAATTTATATATGGTCCGTGCCAGTGCAGGCCCTCTGGAATTCATATATGGTTAGAGCGCCCGTACCAGTGCAGGCCTTCTGGACGTCTGCTCCCCTTGTACAGAGTTACGCCTTTGATCAGACAGGACAGTGTAGGGTGGGAGACCCACCTGTTTTTTTTT
>NC_055974.1:29004476-29006976 GCF_018492685.1 Alosa sapidissima
TTCACTTCCTGACGGATTTATCTCGCAGATAACGGGTTGGGTTGGACCCGTAATGCCTGCATGTCCCAGCACAGGACTACTGTTTGTTTTATCTCCTAGGTAACGTTCGTAACGCCTGCGTGTCCCAGCATAGAGGGCTGCTGTTTGTTTTATCTCCTAGGTAACGTTTGTAACGCCCGCGTGTCCCAGCAGAGAGGGCTGGTGTTTGTTTTATCTCCTAGGTAACGTTCGTAACGCCTGCGTGTCCCAGCAGAGAGGGCTGGTGTTTGTTTTATCTCCTAGGTAACATTCATAACGCCTGCGTGTCCCAGCATAGAGGGCTGCTGTTTGTTTTATCTCCTAGGTAACGTTTGTAACGCCCGCGTGTCCCAGCAGAGAGGGCTGGTGTTTGTTTTATCTCCTAGGTAACATTCATAACGCCTGCGTGTCCCAGCATAGAGGGCTGCTGTTTGTTTTATCTCCTAGGTAACGTTTGTAACGCCCGCGTGTCCCAGCATAGAGGGCTGGTGTTTGTTTTATCTCCTAGGTAACATTCATAACGCCTGCGTGTCCCAGCATAGAGGGCTGCTGTTTGTTTTATCTCCTAGGTAACGTTTGTAACGCCCGCGTGTCCCAGCAGAGAGGGCTGGTGTTTGTTTTATCTCCTAGGTAACATTCATAACGCCTGCGTGTCCCAGCATAGAGGGCTGCTGTTTGTTTTATCTCCTAGGTAACGTTTGTAACGCCCGCGTGTCCCAGCAGAGAGGGCTGGTGTTTGTTTTATCTCCTAGGTAACATTCATAACGCCTGCGTGTCCCAGCATAGAGGGCTGCTGTTTGTTTTATCTCCTAGGTAACGTTTGTAACGCCCGCGTGTCCCAGCAGAGAGGGCTGGTGTTTGTTTTATCTCCTAGGTAACATTCATAACGCCTGCGTGTCCCAGCATAGAGGGCTGCTGTTTGTTTTATCTCCTAGGTAACGTTTGTAACGCCCGCGTGTCCCAGCAGAGAGGGCTGGTGTTTGTTTTATCTCCTAGGTAACATTCATAACGCCTGCGTGTCCCAGCATAGAGGGCTGCTGTTTGTTTTATCTCCTAGGTAACGTTTGTAACGCCCGCGTGTCCCAGCATAGAGGGCTGGTGTTTGTTTTATCTCCTAGGTAACGTTCATAACGCCTGCGTGTCCCAGCATAGAGGGCTGCTGTTTGTTTTATCTCCTAGGTAACGTTTGTAACGCCCGCGTGTCCCAGCAGAGAGGGCTGGTGTTTGTTTTATCTCCTAGGTAACATTCATAACGCCTGCGTGTCCCAGCATAGAGGGCTGCTGTTTGTTTTATCTCCTAGGTAACGTTTGTAACGCCCGCGTGTCCCAGCATAGAGGGCTGCTGTTTGTTTTATCTCCTAGGTAACGTTCATAACGCCCGCGTGTCCCAGCATAGAGGGCTGCTGTTTGTTTTATCTCCTAGGTAACGTTTGTAACGCCCGCGTGTCCCAGCAGAGAGGGCTGGTGTTTGTTTTATCTCCTAGGTAACGTTTGTAACGCCTGCGTGTCCCAGCAGAGAGGGCTGGTGTTTGTTTTATCTCCTAGGTAACATAGCCCTTCACTCCTCGCATACCTAAATATGAGACACAGACTAGAGGAGGCCCAAATCAGATCATGTTTGTTTGTTTGTTTGTATGTTTACTCAGACATTGTGACAGATGCATAAAGTGATGAGACAGCCGTCGACAAGGAGACAGACATTGTGTGCTCTAAGGAGCTTGTGAGGTGTTTGTGTGTGTGTGTGTGTGTGTGTGTGTGTGTGTGTCTGTGTGTGTGTGTGTGTGTTTGTGTGTGTGTGTGTGTCCAGACCTGACAAGAGGAGGAAGTAGTTAAGAATAGAAAGAGCATACAGTGATTATGTTATTAAAGAATAATTGAAATGTTTTCTGAAAAACACCTCTGCTCATTACAATTTAACATTCAGGAAACGGACTCTATTGTCCACGTCCATTTAACGCATAATATTTATCACATAATGATCTGCCAGCGGCCTGTCTGCCTGGAAACGTAAGCTACAATGACAGAATGTAAAAAGCACAGAAATAAGATAAAGAATTGTTATGTCTCCGTCAATATCCCTCATAGCATAGAGCTGCCGTGTGTCAAAGACTTCTAATGTGGTGGCAGGTGTGAAGATGTTGGCTCTGCTCAAAGCGTGCTGGGGCTGCCATACAAAATCTGAAATTAATACGAAAACAATCAAATGAATGTGTCCTAGTCTGAAGAAGCCGTTCTGCCTCGTCGTATGATAAAGTTGCTGTACTGCAGGGCTGTCTAGTTTGGGAATCAGCACGTCCACTCTACGGTACTGGACCCATAAAGTTCCTGGCTGTCTGGTTTGGGAATCAGCATGACCACTTAGATAGATCGAAATACTTTATTGATCCCTAGGGGAAATTCAAGTTACGGTACTGGACCCATAAACTTGCTGGACTTTTGGGGGATGTCTATTCCGCACGGTCGGTCCACTCCAGAACAGCCT
>NC_055974.1:29021929-29024429 GCF_018492685.1 Alosa sapidissima
TTGTGTGTGTGTGTGTTTGTCCGTGTGCATGTCTGGAAAAGTTAGTTTCCAGAGCAGAGACGGTATGGAAATGTCTCTAATTTAGCACATCTGTGCTTTGCACTGAGAAGAACACATCTGACAGAGGGAGTGGGAGGACAGGGGTTCAGTTCCCTTTAAGAGAACACACTCACAATGAATGGCCCTCTCCTCTTCTAGCCCCGCCCCCTCTGTCTGACTGAGCGGCGTGAGTAGGAAGCACTTCCTGGGTCTCAGGACTACGTGGGCGTGATGGCCAGGCAACAGGAAGTCTTCAAACAGATAGTGACCGGAGAAATCATGTGACTCTGAGAAAGAGCCTCATAAGCCTTTCTGTCCAGCAGGGGATGGAAAGATCTCTCACAACTAGGGGGGCAGATATGGCGCCCACACCTGTGAGGGTACAGGTGAGGCTGTTAGAGTGTGTGAGGGTACAGGTGAGGCTGTTCGAGTGTGTGAGGGTACAGGTGAGGCTGTTAGAGTGTGTGAGGGTACAGGTGAGGTAAAGGTGAGGCTGTTAGAAAGGTGAGGCTGTTAGAGTGTGTGAGGGTACAGGTGAGGTAAACGTGAGGCTGTTAGAAAGGTGAGGCTGTTAGAGTGTGTGAGGGTACAGGTGAGGCTCTAGCTGGGTTTGGGTTCGGATTTGGGTTAGATGAGTCCCTCAGAGAGCTCGAAGGGATCAGGCTGACCAGTAAAAGCTGTGGATTGTCTATTGCCTATCTGTGACTTGTCTGTTGTGCTTTAGATTAGATTAGATTAGATTAGATTAGATTAGATTAGATTAGATTAGATTAGATTAAATTCACTTTATTGTCATCGTGCAGAGTACAAGTTTGCATCTAAACAGAAGTGCAAAACAAATGTAGAACAAACGCAATGTGATATGTAAGCAGGTGGTGCATAAACAGTATGAGATATATAGTGCAGTGTAGACAGTAGTATAGTATACTGCTAAGAAGGTGGGATGGTTTACTGTAATACCAGTACAGTACCAGACCATACTGACATTTACACACTTAACACTTGAAGAGAATTTGTGTTGCCTTTTGTGCAGCCTATGTTTTATCACTGCAGATGATTATTACCCAAGATAGGTACTATAGCTTCAGAGTTAAGGAGTGAGAGAGAGAGAGAGAGAGAGAGAGAGAAAGAGAAAGAGAGAGAGAGGAAGAGAGAGAGATGAGAAGGTGAGAAGGTAAGAGAGGAGAGGGTCCACTCACCGGAGAGATTTGTGATGGAAGACAATGAACAGTGACAGAAAGCATCTCCCGCCTGTATCCCATGCTAGCCATAAATCGTTGACGTGTGATTGGCTGAAGAGCCTGCTTGACACCTGGGATGGCCAATAAAAGTGTCCCCATGGGTTATTGATGAGAGCTGGTGGGGAGGTCTGCAGCTGTTCTTTAGCCACCTCTCTTGCACAGATACACATACAGTATGTCTTAGCAGAAGTGAAGCACACACACACACATACACACACACACAGACACACACACACACACACACACACACACACACACACACACACAGGGACAGTAGGAGAATGTTAACTTACACTGATGGAGTTTTTGTGTGAGTCAAAAAGCAGCAGTGTGTGTGTGTGTGTGTTGTGTGTGTGTGTGTGTGTGTGTCTGTGCTTCACTTCTGACACACATGCAGATACATGACACACATGCAGATACATGACCCCCCCCCCCCCCCCCCCCCCGCCTCCCCCCATCTCACACACACATACACACACACATACATACACACGCACACAAACACGTGCACGCACACACACACACACACACACACTTGCATGATCATCAGTCATAAAGTCTCTGCCACAGCATATGTTGTGATATACTGCATGTGCCAGCACATATTCATGGAGAGGCATCGCGCAGCATTTCCCAAGGGACAGCTTGACACTGTGTGTGTGTGTGTGTGTGTGCATGCACGTGTTTGTGCACATGTGCATGTGTATGTATGTGTGTATATATGTGTGTGTGTGTGTGTGTGTGTGTGTGTGTGTGTGTGTGTGTTTGTGTGCATCCAGCAGCATTTCCTAAGGGAGAGCTTCACCCTGCAGAGCTTCACTTCCTGATATATGTTTGCACTCATAAGACTGTGTGTGAGTTGTGTGTGTGTGTGTGTGTGCACATGCACATATGTGCATTTGTTTTAGCTCTAATGGGGGTGTGTCAGACTCACACATACCTACAGAGACATACATGCACACACACAGGTAGGTGTCCTTCATGTGTTTCCAGTGGCCTGTGAAACCAATGCTGCCATATGGTCCTTCACACACCACTCTTCTCACCGGTCATTACACACACACACACACACACACACACACACACACACACCACTCTGCTCACCGGTCATTACACACAGACTGGTCTGTTGTTCTCCACATGTCCTCCACACACACACACACACACACACACACACACACACACATACACACACACACACACACGCATGCATGCACACG
>NC_055974.1:29041929-29044429 GCF_018492685.1 Alosa sapidissima
GTCTATCTACTAACTTATTGCCACTAATAAATCCCTACGAACTTTACTTGTTGGGAATCGAAAGTTAATAGACGTGGGAGGGAACTTTTCACTTTGGAAAGTTCAGCTTGGAACAATGATCGCACAATTCAGTCTGAAAACGCTTCCTCATGTGTTTCCTCACGTGTTGGCCCTTCCTCTCTCCTCTCTCCTCGTTCTCACCTCTTCTGATTGCAATCAGATAAATGAGGCATCCGCGATGACGAAGAGCTTGGAGCAATGTCCGCGGCCCGAGCTGGCCGACCAAGGACTGAGGAGAGAGGCCGCATGCAAATAGAGCTTTGGGATGCTATGTCATAGCTTTATAGACTGAGGATTTGAAAACTTAACATGTTATTTATTTTTTGCTTATCTTTTCACCTATACACTCTCTCTCTCTCACACACACACACACACACACACACACGCACACACACACACACACACACACGCACACACACACACACACACACACAGGACCCAGCACCACCTGCACGGAGGACTCCTGCTCGAATCAGGGGGTGTGTCTGCAACAGTGGGAGGGCTTTTCCTGCGACTGCACCATGACGTCCTATGGAGGCACATACTGCAGTGACCGTGAGTACCCACAATCCCTTGCTTCTGAAGTCCAAGCTGCCGCTGTGATTACTCTACATGCTATTGGTTGGTTGTTGCTCAAGCATCTTTAGAGTGGGAACAGCACTGTTAGCAGTTAACTGGCGTGCTAGGTGTGGGAGGAAGTTGAGGAGGATATTTTGTTAGCTGATCCAGGTGTGTGATCACACAAAGCTAGATAGGCACTATAAAATGATTGGTTGTTGGTAGTGATATGATTGTTTGTAGCTATAGGTCTAGTTGCTGACTAGACAGCTAAAAGGCTGTGGCATAGCCCTCTACCCAGCACAGGTGTGATCCATAAGGCATGGGAAAAAATGGTCTCTCAATCTGGCATCACCTTGAGTGACATAATCCTTCAATTGTATATACTGTGTAACAGCAAGACCATCATATTTTTGGTTGAAATTTAGTTGGGTCCGACGCATTTCGACTCCTCAACTATGAATTATGGGATTGAAGTCGTCCTTGAGCAAGTTAAGTCAAATGAAGGCTTGGCTAACCTTTGTGTATTTACAGAGGGAAAGATGACTGTTTTCCATGGCTTGCTGGTATAATTGGACTGCCAGAGTATTAAGCAATTAGGCCCTTCATGCCAGAGTGACTCTCCTAGGAGCTTACTCATCACCTGTGTGTGTGTGTGTGTGTGTGTGTGTGTGTGTGTGTGTGTGTGTGTGTGTTAACATGGTTAAGAGTAAAACCACAAACATCTGAATAGCCAGAAGGTCTTTTAAATAAAAGTGCTAGAAAATGTATTTCAGTGGTACAGAATGTCTAGTCAATTTCAGAATGGAGAATGTCAGCTGTGTAAAGAAGGAATGGTGTTTGTATTGTTTAGATATAGAGAAAGAATTTATATAATAGATTTTTGCAGAGTGACATGATCGATGTGATTCATAGCTCAGGCCAGGAGCTCAGAGTGATGTTGTGACTGACTTGTCACGTTGAGCTCAGTCTGTTTTGGCAGCCTGGAGTTTGGACGCGTCCGAGTCTCTCACCTGTCAAGGCATGCTGGAGCGTCAAGACGTGTAGTTTAGGTTGCGGGGGTTTGCTTCCTCAGGCGGCAGGGTGATCGCTAAGGTGACAGAGCAGGTATTGTGATTTCAGGGCCGTATTGCAGGTATTGTGGTAGGGGGCGGTTACTATGGTAGCAGGGCGGTTACTATGGTGACAGGATGTGTCATTGTCTTGAGTGGCAGCATGTTTGCAACCTTGCCATAAGTTGCCCGAGTGAGTAGTGTGAGGAGTGTTCAGAGCGACAGGGCCATCATAAGGGTTGGAAGATGCTGAGTCCTACTGTAGATGCTGAAGCATGGGTTGTGCATGAGATAAGTGCTTTGTAAGAGTGTAACGCCAGAAAGCAGCTGCCTCTGCAATGCTCAGATACGGCCGAGTTGCGGTTCAGATGTGGCCCAGAGGCCGCTGCCGTCTGGCAAGTCTGCAGGAGTCAGCAGCCAACAGCAGGAAGTCTGTACACACACATACACACACACACACAGATTCACATGCACACAGATTCACTCAAACATACACACACACTCAAACACACACACACACACACACACACACACACAGATTCATAGTGACACACACATGCGTGCATGCACACTACACACACACACACACACACAAGACTGATTCACAAACAGAGAGACAAACAGACCACACACACCCACTGCCTAATTACTCCTCAGCAAGATAGCCATCTGCGCACTTTGAAGAGAGGAGATCCAAAATGGCCGCCACTCTCAGGGCTCTTTTCCTGGAGTGGCATGCTCGCTTTGTTCCAGCACTTCTGAAGAGGACCAGGTGTGCTGTTTGAAAAAGAGCCATTGCACGCATCTCACTCAGCCAAAGCACTTACAGG
>NC_055974.1:29083570-29086070 GCF_018492685.1 Alosa sapidissima
AATACCACTTTAACCCATGATAAGGAATTTAGAGATGTTTTTAAAGCTTTCTGGGATGGTTTTTGTGAATGCAAGACATCTTTTATCTCCTTACAACAGTGGTGGGATTTTGGCAAATTACAAATCCAACAACTGTGCAAACAGTACACTCGAAATATCACAAGTGACAGAACCCGGTCAATTGAAATGTTGGAAGCAGAGTTAGTAGAAATTCAGAATTTGGCTTACTCTACTGGGGATCATGATGACATTGACAATTTGGCAACCAAGAAGGGCGCCTTAGCTGAGCTGCTAGGTGTTAATGCACAAGGAGCGTTGGTCCGTTCACGTTTTCAGTGTGTGGATCAGATGGATGTGCCTTCAAAGTTTTTCTTTAGCTTGGAGAAGAAAAATGGCCAGAGGAAATGCATTCATTCTTTGCAATCTGAGTCTGGAACACTTTTGACCAGTGTGCATGATATTCGAAATAGAGCTGCACAGTTCTATAAAGATCTATACGGGAGCGAACTAAGCGGTGTACAGGCTGACAGTGTGTTCTTGAGGGGATTGCCTCAGGTTTCAGAGGAATCCTTGGCTGAACTTGATTCCGCTCTGACGTTGGAGGAACTGGAGAGGGCCCTTCAAGGTATGGAGTGTGGCAAGGCCCCTGGCCTGGATGGAATCCCCATAGACTTTTATAAGTCTTTTTGGTCTGAGGTGGGGGAGGATTTGCTTGCAGTGCTTAACGACAGTCTTGCTAAAGGACTTCTGCCCGTGAGCTGTCGTAGGGCAGTCCTCACGCTTCTACCTAAAAAGGGTGATCTCACTGATATAAAGTGCTGGAGACCCGTGTCGCTCCTGTGTAGTGACTATAAATTGTTGTCCAAAGCACTGGCTAACAGATTATGCAGGGTGATAGATCAGGTCATCCATCCGGACCAAACATACTGTATTCCCAGTAGATCCATTTTTGATAATGTTTCTTTAGTCCGTGATGTCATAGACATGGCTAAAATTTTGGGGCTTGATGTGGGTTTGGTCTCTTTAGACCAAGAGAAAGCTTTTGATAGGGTGGAGCACAGCTATCTTTGGGACGCGTTATATGCCTTTGGATTCAGTGAAGGCTTTATTCAGAAGGTCAGGGTTCTGTACAATGGTGTGGAGAGTGTTCTCAAAGTCAATGGTGGTTTAGGTGCTCCTTTTAAAGTTGGCAGAGGGGTAAGGCAAGGCTGCCCTTTGTCTGGTATGCTATACTCTTTAGCAATAGAGCCTCTTTTGCAGCAAATAAGACTAACGTTGAAGGGTGTGTCTGTGCCTGGATGTAATGTACCTCTTCGGTTGTCAGCCTATGCTGATGACATAGTTCTTCTTATTAGTGGGGGAAGGGATATAGAGATGGTTGTTGACATTCTTAAGGAGTTTGAGTTACTCTCATCGGCCAAAGTTAATTGGTCAAAAAGTGAGGCTCTATTGCTGGGTCAATGGGTGGAGGGAGTGCCCAGTCTCCCAGATCATTTGAACTGGAGGAAAGATGGTTTCAAGTATTTGGGTGTTTTTCTGGGGAATGATAAAATTATGGAGAAGAATTGGGAGGGGGCAGTTGAGCGGGTTAATGGAAGGCTTGAAAGATGGAAGTGGCTATTGTCAAAAATGTCATACAGGGGGCGGGTACTTATCATTAACAATCTGGTAGCATCGTCCTTCTGGCATAGACTATCCTGCGTAGACCCTCCACCTGACCTGTTGCAAAAAATTCAGTCTGTTTTGGGGAATTTTTTTTGGGATGGGCTGCATTGGGTACCTCAATCTGTTCTATTTTTGCCTAAGGATGAGGGGGGGCAGGGCCTCATACACTTGCATAGTAGGACTGCAGCTTTTAGACTGCAGTTTGTAAAAAGGCTCTTGACAGGGCCTACAAATGTTGCATGGAAGTGTTTGAGCTGTGCAATACTGAAAATGGGTGGGAATTTGGGGTTGGACAAATCCTTGTTTTTGATGAGACCAGATGCAATGGTGTTTTCAAATCTGCCACCATTTTATCGTAGTTGCTTGAAAGTTTGGGCCTTGTTTAATGTCAAAAGGTTTGGTTCTGCAGTCTCCTTATATTGGCTCCTGAGAGAGCCTGTGGTTGGAGGTGCACGTCTGGATATCTCCTCAACCAATTTCCCTTCGCTTCAGAAGATGCTGTGTGGTGCCAAGATTGTCACTTTGAAAGATGTAGTTGACCGGACAGGGCCACACTTTGGGAATAGGAGGGGGCTTGCTGATTCCATGGGACTGAGATCACTTCGGGTTGTGTCGCAGCTCCTGGAAAAATGGCGTGCTGCCTGCACCTTGGATGAACTTAAGCTACTTGTGGACTATTGTTCAGGGGTGTGTCATCCTGACCAACTGGACCCTTTTCCTAGGCTGGTAATTGCACCCAATTTGGATGGGTGTACAGGTCCACTTTTAACATCTAGGAGCCCAAACACTATGTTGCTGGATATGGTCACGGGGAAACAGCTGTACCATGCCTGTG
>NC_055974.1:29102261-29107261 GCF_018492685.1 Alosa sapidissima
GCTTCTGTGGCTGAGACTTCTACTGTCGTCATGGTCCCCTGGTGAAGGACGTGCTTGTACAGTGACAAAGGAGTGATGTGGGTTATGACACACACGTTTCCCGGGAAACGCTCCGGCAGGTCAGATTGGCTTGGCGCTGTTTTGATGAAGTGGTGGCGATCTACTTGCTTGGTTAAGTGGTCCTCTATCCTCTCCTCCTCTCTCTATCCTCTCTCTTTCTCTCTCTCACACACACACACACACACACAGTCCTGGCTCTACAAACAAGAAACAAATAAACACACACACACACACACACACACACACACACACACACACAGTCCTGGCTCTACAAACAAGAAACAAATAAACACACACACACACACACACACACACACAGCCGGGAGGTCGGAGAGCGGGTTCCCCGCTGGGTGGCTTCAGGGGTGCGGGTGCGGAGGGCTTGGCTGGCTGAGCTAGCTACTGCTGCAGTGCCGAGTGATGCTGCATTATAAAGAGCTCCTGCTACACGCTGGGCCACTGACACAAACCTGGCAACCGGGCACAGGGAGAGGAGAACCAGCTGGGCTGGATGAGAGGGGATTCACTGAAACACCTGGCAACCGTGCAGAGTGAGATTATGGATTTTCAAGGGTGTTCTCATTGCATACACACAGGGAAGGCAATACATCACACACACACACACACACACACACACACACACACACACACACACATTATGCACACCATCTCTTTGACCACCTGACACTGAGAAAGCTATTGATGATCTTCCCTGGATGTGGATGTGTTTATACTGTGTGTGTGTGTGTGTATACACTTACGCTTGTGTGTGTGTGTGTGTGTGTGTGTCTGTATAATGTGTGTGTGTGTGTGTGTGTGTGTGTGTGTGTGTGTGTGTGTGTGTGTGTGTGTGTGTGTCTGTATAATGTGTGTGAGTGTGTATGTGGTTGTTAGAATGGTGGGCGGTGTTCCATCCTAGCTCTCTTTGTCTCAAAACCAAACACTCTTTTTTGTTTGTTTGTTTGATGATTCTCCACAAACATCTGAACGAGCTGTCAGTCTGAAGTCGCCATGGCGATGGGGTCTCCCTAGCTCTGTAGCATGGGCGGATCCAACACGGCTCCTCACGTCCTGTCGCTGTCGGCATGGCGACCTAGCTCTGCCATGGCGACGCTGGCGGGCATTTCGTCTGCGTGGGCTACTGGGAGCGCATGGCCTAAATGGCGGAACTGATCGCTCGTCGGCTCCGCTCACGGTGCAGTGAAATAGCGGCTGTCTGCTGGACTCTGCCCGTGTCCTGTCCTGCAGCTGGTCTCGTTTGATCCACACTCGTTGTGCCTGCAGTGCAGCGCAGCGTCCCGAGTGTCTCGTGTTTTGAAACCACTTCGATTTGTAAAGAGCTAAAAAGGGATACGCTGAAGCAGCAGCCAAGGCAAGCAAAGCAGACTTGTTTAAAACGCTCCTTCTCTAAAGCTAGTCTCCAGTCAAGCAAAGCAGACTTGTTTAAAACGCTCCTTCTCTAAAGCTAGTCTCCAGTCAAGCAAAGCAGACTTGTTTAAAACGCTCCTTCTCTAAAGCTAGTCTCCAATCAAGCAAAGCAGACTTGTTTAAAACGCTCCTTCTCTAAAGCTAGTCTCCAGTCAAGCAAAGCAGACTTGTTTAAAACGCTCCTTCTCTAAAGCTAGTCTCCAGTCAAGCAAAGCAGACTTGTTTAAAACGCTCCTTCTCTAAAGCTAGTCTCCAGTCAAGCAAAGCAGACTTGTTTAAAACGCTCCTTCTCTAAAGCTAGTCTCCAATCAAGCAAAGCAGACTTGTTTAAAACGCTCCTTCTCTAAAGCTAGTCTCCAGTCAAGCAAAGCAGACTTGTTTAAAACGCTCCTTCTCTAAAGCTAGTCTCCAATCAAGCAAAGCAGACTTGTTTAAAACGCTCCTTCTCTAAAGCTAGTCTCCAGTCAAGCAAAGCAGACTTGTTTAAAACGCTCCTTCTCTAAAGCTAGTCTCCAGTCAAGCAAAGCAGACTTGTTTAAAACGCTCCTTCTCTAAAGCTAGTCTCCAGTCAAGCAAAGCAGACTTGTTTAAAACGCTCCTTCTCTAAAGCTAGTCTCCAATCAAGCAAAGCAGACTTGTTTAAAACGCTCCTTCTCTAAAGCTAGTCTCCAGTCAAGCAAAGCAGACTTGTTTAAAACGCTCCTTCTCTAAAGCTAGTCTCCAGTCAAGCAAAGCAGACTTGTTTAAAACGCTCCTTCTCTAAAGCTAGTCTCCAGTCAAGCAAAGCAGACTTGTTTAAAACGCTCCTTCTCTAAAGCTAGTCTCCAGTCAAGCAAAGCAGACTTGTTTAAAACGCTCCTTCTCTAAAGCTAGTCTCCAGTCAAGCAAAGCAGACTTGTTTAAAACGCTCCTTCTCTAAAGCTAGTCTCCAATCAAGCAAAGCAGACTTGTTTAAAACGCTCCTTCTCTAAAGCTAGTCTCCAATCAAGCAAAGCAGACTTGTTTAAAACGCTCCTTCTCTAAAGCTAGTCTCCAGTCAAGCAAAGCAGACTTGTTTAAAACGCTCCTTCTCTAAAGCTAGTCTCCAGTCAAGCAAAGCAGACTTGTTTAAAACGCTCCTTCTCTAAAGCTAGTCTCCAGTCAAGCAAAGCAGACTTGTTTAAAACGCTCCTTCTCTAAAGCTAGTCTCCAGTCAAGCAAAGCAGACTTGTTTAAAACGCTCCTTCTCTAAAGCTAGTCTCCAATCAAGCAAAGCAGACTTGTTTAAAACGCTCCTTCTCTAAAGCTAGTCTCCAATCAAGCAAAGCAGACTTGTTTAAAACGCTCCTTCTCTAAAGCTAGTCTCCAGTCAAGCAAAGCAGACTTGTTTAAAACGCTCCTTCTCTAAAGCTAGTCTCCAGTCAAGCAAAGCAGACTTGTTTAAAACGCTCCTTCTCTAAAGCTAGTCTCCAGTCAAGCAAAGCAGACTTGTTTAAAACGCTCCTTCTCTAAAGCTAGTCTCCAATCAAGCAAAGCAGACTTGTTTAAAACGCTCCTTCTCTAAAGCTAGTCTCCAGTCAAGCAAAGCAGACTTGTTTAAAACGCTCCTTCTCTAAAGCTAGTCTCCAGTCAAGCAAAGCAGACTTGTTTAAAACGCTCCTTCTCTAAAGCTAGTCTCCAGTCAAGCAAAGCAGACTTGTTTAAAACGCTCCTTCTCTAAAGCTAGTCTCCAGTCAAGCAAAGCAGACTTGTTTAAAACGCTCCTTCTCTAAAGCTAGTCTCCAGTCAAGCAAAGCAGACTTGTTTAAAACGCTCCTTCTCTAAAGCTAGTCTCCAGTCAAGCAAAGCAGACTTGTTTAAAACGCTCCTTCTCTAGCAGACTTGTTTAAAACGCTCCTTCTCTAGCAGACTTGTTTAAAACGCTCCTTCTCTAAAGCTAGTCTCCAATCAAGCTGTGCCTGCTACAGCTCCAGCTATTTCTGCAGGGGAGGCATGGGCAATGACAAACACAATATGCTCAAATAGAATCAGAAGGCTAGTAGTGGTTGCCATTGTTTGGCATTGGAGGTGGTTGGCATTGTTTGGCATCGGAAGTTATTGGCATTGTTTGGCATTGGAGGTGGTTGGCGTTGTTTGGCGTAGGAGGTGATTGGCGTTGTTTGCTGGGCTGTTGAAACATTGCTCAGGGTAGCTCTGCATGGGCAACAGTGGACAAATAGTCTGTCTCAGTGACCAGGGCAGGGTGATTTCAGAGCACATTTGTGAAGTCTGGAAGAGTGTGTGTGTGTGTGTGTGTGTGTGTGTGTGTGTGTGTGTGTGTGTGTGTGTGTGTGTGTGTGTGGAGTCTGGAAGAGTGTGTGTGTGTGTGTGTGTGTGTGTGTGTGTGTGTGTGTGTGTGTGTGTGGAGCCTGGAAGAGTGTGTGTGTGTGTGTGTGTGTGTGTGTGTGGAGTCTGGAGGGGTGTTTTTCTCCTCCGTTGATGAGATCATTCCAGGGCCATTTCGCCTCCTATAGTCCAACCGTGGAGGCGGCAGCAACATTGGACACAGGTGGGGAAATTACCTGGACCTGGGCTATTGTGCCACACTGTGTGTGTGTGTGTGTGCGTGTGTGTCAGTGCCACCTGGAGAATGCTAAAACCTCTCGCCTCCTGTGAGTGGTTTCCACACTAAATGGAGAGGCTTGTTTGAGGAGAGCAGGCCAGATGCCACTGACACACACACGCACACACGCACACACACACGCACACAACGAAGTACACAGCACAGCAAGTGCACACTGAGTAGAGAGAAGATGAAGTGAATGAGAGTGTGTGTGTTGACTCTACATAAAAAGAATGCACCATATCTGTTACTTGCTTACTATGCTAAAGATCTGCTGAAATATAAAATAAATAAATAAACATTACTACTACTCCTATTACTAGTCCTTGTGCAACTACTACTACCCTTAGCAACAACAGCAGCAATTACTACAACAACAAACAACATCATACAATAGCATAACAGCAACAGCTGCAATCACTACAACAACAAACAACATCATACAATAGCATACCAACAACAGCTGCAATCACTACAACAACAAACAACATCATACAATAGCATAACAGCAACAGCTGCAATCACTACAACAATAAACAAACAACATCATACAATAGCATAACAACAACAGCTGCAATCACTACAACAACAAACAACATCATACAATAGCATAACAATAATGTCATGGATGCTTTTTTTGGCTGCTGAGGATCTGTGGCTCCTCCCATTTAAACACTTTCCAATCACAGTCCTCAGGAGACAAATGCATCCTCAGTAGCCAATCACAGTCCTCAGAGGACAAATGCATCCTCAGTAGCCAATCACAGTCCTCAGGAGACAAATGCATCCTCAGTAGCCAATCACAGTCCTCAGGAAACAAATGCTTCCTCAGCTACCAAACACAGTCCTCAGGAGACAAATGCTTCCTCAGCTACTAACGGCTACTAATTAGAACTCTGTTTACATAGATCCCACCTCACTGATTATGTCCAGT
>NC_055974.1:29126414-29128914 GCF_018492685.1 Alosa sapidissima
GGCCTAATTCTGCCCTGCTAGCATTTGTGGGTACTTTTCTTTGAATATGTAACAAATTTCTACAGAATTCAGCATGCAGGGCTTCTATTGGGTGTTTGTCCCATCTAGAGTAGTCGTGCTTACTGAGTGGACCCCATATTTCACTTCCATAAAGTGCAATTGGCAAAATGACTGTGTCAAATATTTTGGACCAGATTTTAATTGGTATATCTATTTGATGAAAATTTATTTTTATTGCATAAAATGCTCGTCGTGCTTTTTCTTTTAGTGCATTCACTGCAAGACCAAAGTTTCCAGAGGCGTTAATTTTTAAGCCAAGGTAGTTATAAGAAGTAACATTCTCTAGGGCGGTGTTACCTAAAGTAAAGAGGTGTCTGGTTCCCTGAGGTCTGGGATGCTTCTGGAAGATCATAACTTTAGATTTATCCAAATTGACTCTCTCTCTCTCTCTCTCTCTCTCTCTCTCTCTCTCTCTCTCTCTGATAGAGAAGGTGATAGACAGACAGAAGTGATAGACAGACAGAAGAAGTGATGAGAGAGGCAAGGAAAGAGGGATGGAGCTTTCTAGAATGCTGAGAGGCAAAGTGTGTGTGTGTGTGTGTGTGTGTGTGTGTGTGTGTGTGTGTGACACATAGGAGAAGTGGAGTGTTGTGGGGTGGGGTAGGGTGGGCTCTAGAGTGATGGGGATATGGGGGCACAGATGGTGGTTAAAGTGGGATTTGGCGGGTGGGGGAACTCTAAAATCCAGTGTAGGTGCAGCGGGGAAAAATGACTCTCTGTTGGACAACATAGTGGGTATTGTGGTGTAGCAATACTTTTTGGACAAGAATTGCTGGCTTCTTTAAGTCACCATTTATTTTAACAATATCATCGCGCTATATAATTGATATGAAAGAATATATTTATATATATATATCCCTATATATATCCCTGTTCCCCCCCCTTTAACCCCTGGGCATAGATGGACCAGGGGCCAGGATAGCTCTTATGGATGGGGTTATGGGGGCCAGGATGGGGTTATGGGGGCCAGGATAGCTCTTAGGGATGGGGTTATGGGGGCCGGGATAGCTCTTATGGATGGGGTTATGGGGGCCAGGATGGGGTTATGGGGGCCAGGGTAGCTCTTAGGGATGGGGTTATGGGGGCCAGGATGGGGTTATGGGGGCCAGGATAGCTCTTAGGGATGGGGTTATGGGGGCCAGGATAGCTCTTATGGATGGGGTTATGGGGGCCAGGATGGGGTTATGGGGGGTTATGGGGGCCAGGATGGGGTTATGGGGCCAGAAGGGGGTTATGGGGGGTTATGGGGGCCAGGATGGGGTTATGGGGGCCAGGATGGGGTTATGGGGGGCAGGATGGGGTTATGGGGGCCAGGATGGGGTTATGGGGATCCTGCCTCTGGCTCATTCCTTGGACTTCCGTACAGGTGCACGGCCCCAGTCTTCTGTTGTCATCAGGACTCGTACTGTAATACCAGTAATACCAGGGACATTCGCCACCATCAGAGACCATCAGCGCCAGAGACCCTTTAAACCGTGCTGTGCAAACAGTCACAACAATATTTGAACATGCTGTAAAACTGTCATTTCAGTTGCTAGGCGACCTAAGCTAATCTATTTTTACCTTGGATTCCACTCGTCCTAGATTTGGCTCTACAAGTCTGCCTGGGCCATGATTTGTGTGTGTGTTTGTGTGTGTGTGTGTGTGTGTGTGTGTGTGTGTGTGTGTGTGTGTGTGTGTGTGTGCGCTAGCTTGGCCCTGGGATTGGTCCTAGTCCAGTGACAGAGAGGGACACTAAAGAAGAGGTTTCTCTCCAGGCACTAGGGGTTTATTTTACGCCATCGTGGAAACACAACAGAGAATATAAATATACAACGACAGACAGAAAGACACAATCACACAAGTCTGCAGACAGAAAGGCAACTTTACACTCTAATTTGTCACTGTTATATATGGCTCCATGATATGGGACAAAGGGTTGCAGTTGAACACATTCAGCAGAAGGAGAGAGCAATGAAAAAATAAATAGACGAGTGAACCAATGGAATAAGGATGGAGGGATGCATGGATGGAAGGATAAACGGATGAAGACATATGAATACTGAATAGAGAGACGGGAAAGTGAAATCTCTGTCTTTGATGGTGCACTTCATTTCCCTCGAGTTATGTTGTTAAATTTCATCGCTATGCCAACAGTAGCGCTAAAATAGCAGTAAAGGCAGACAAATGAGTCTGAGTATGTTAGCATGTGTGTTCTCATCATCGCTAACCACAGGGCGCCTATAAAATGGGGGGTGGGGGGTGGGTGGGGGGGTAAGTGATTTGCCAGCATGCTCTCTCCATTCATTTAGCCGCTGGTTGGGTGGCTGCTGGTCGCTGGTTTAGCTGAGCATTCTGTCTGTCTCCATCTGAGATCAGCTGGCGTTAGATCATTTGCTTAGCTGGCGTTTGACGTCGGTTCCAGGCGGACAATAAAAGCCAACGGTGAGGGCTCATTAAT
>NC_055974.1:29131414-29133914 GCF_018492685.1 Alosa sapidissima
TTGTTTGATTTAGTGAAGGAGTGGTGTGGGAGATTGGGGGAGTTTTTTTCGTGGGGTTTGTTTATTTTTGGTCCCAAATACTCTGTGGCTAGGAAGGCTGATGTGGTTGTTCTGAATTTTCTTTTCGGACAGGCTAAGACGGCTGTGTGGCTGTCCCGGAGGAACAGGGTGGTGGGGACAGGCTTAACAGAGCCGGTTTCTTTGTTGAAACTATCCTGGGCCACAAGGCTGAGGATTGAGTACAAGTATTATCAGTTAATTGGTGATCTTGAGACTTTTAATGCAACATGGGGGGTTGAGGGTTGTACTTGTGCACTGGATGAAGGAGGGGAATTGCTGTTCAAGTTTTGAGCCGTATGATGGGTGACTGATAGCTGGGCTGGTCTGTCTGGTTGATTATGATAGGCTGGCTGGTCTGTCTGGTTGATTATGATAGGCTGGTTGGTCTGTCTGGTTGATTATGATAGGCTGGCTGGTCTGTCTGGTTGATTATGATAGGCTGGCTGGTCTGTCTGGTTGATTATGATAGGCTGGCTGGTCTGTCTGGTTGATTATGATAGGCTGGTCTGTCTGTCTGTCTGGTTGATTGTTTTCTTTTGTTTTTTCTTTTGTTTTTCTTTTTTTGTGGTAATTTTGTTTTGAATATTTTGTGGATGTGAGTTTGGGGAGGGTGGGGTGGGGGGGTGGAGGGAGGTTTTATTATGGGTTGGTTTTAATGTTACCTGGTTTCCTTTTTTGACTGTCAATAAAGGAACCTTAAAAGTCAAAGTCTCTTTCTCTCTCTCTCTCTCTCTCTCTCTCTCTCTCTCTCTCTCGCTCTCTCTTGTTGTTCACCAGTAGCATGGGTTAAGGCCAGTTGGTGTGCGATATTCCCGATCCCTCACAGCGTGAGCTCTAAAACCAACAGCGCTGACAGGCCGTTCCATTACGGTGATGAATTCCACACCGCAAATCAATGCAAGCTGCAGGTCATTATAAAAAACTCCACTAATGGCGTGGCACGTAACAAATGGGTATTATTATGATGTTTGGTGTTTGCTGGAGATTGCAGACACAGGATTACAGGGTTTGGCAGGTCAACCAGACCACAGGCAGGGGTCAACCAGAGACCACAGTTGAGCTGGGTCCTGGCGTGAAATTAAGACCAAAGCGTGGTGAACACACATCAGATACCGCAAAGCTCCATCTTCTACATTCTTGCTGTTTAGACAAAAAAGGACCAGTATTTTGCACTGGTCACCTGAACGCAGGGCTGTAGTCAAGACCACCTTTGTCGAGTCCAAGACAAGTCCAAGACCAGGACTAGTCGAGACCAAGTCAAGACCGAGTCCAAAGAGGTTCGAGTCCAAGACAAGACCGAGTCCAAAAAGGTTCGAGTCCGAGTCAAGACCGAGTCCAGGATAGGAAAAAAAGTCTTGTGCATGACAGTATCAAGACAATCATTTTGGGTTATTATTATTATTATTATCTAAAAGCAAAAACAGTGTGAACACACCCAGGATTTGTAAGTGTAGCTATTCCCCTTCTCCAATATTATTATAGGGCTGTCAAACGATTCAAAATATATATTTTGAAATGAATTAATCTCGATTAACCGCAATTAAAAAGTTCCTAAAGACTAAAGCTTCAACATAAATCACAAAATTAATGAGTAACCACAAAGGTAAAAGTAAAACACTTTTATATTATTTAAATGATAATACTGACACAGTAATTGTGTTTTAAAGTATTAATTTCTTAAGAAATACTACACATATGATGCTGTTTAACTCATTTGTAAATGGTGCACTGTTACTTTAAGCCCATTGTGGCCACGTTCTCATAATGATCTTTTTTTTACCAGCTCCATTGAAATATAGCCTATAGCTAGTCCACAAGCTCTAATATTGTTTGTACCACATGTATTGTACAATATTAACAATGATAAGCATGATATTAAGTTGGTATAAACAGTTTTCATTCCTTTGGAAATAGAAGCATGTAATGACATGATGCTAGCTAGACATTTTCTGTTTGCAATTAAAAGTGAATGATGAGCCTGAGCCAGTCACCTAGCTATCTGAATGGAATGTGTTTCAATCGGCATAATATGTGCTTCATGTAAACAAATTATTGAAGACTTCAAGACTCACCAGTTCCATTACACAAAGGCAAAGACAACTCTTCATATTTTTGTCCATTTTTCAAATCACAGTGAGTGCAGCCTACATACATGTTTATAACTGGTCAGTAGTGGAAATCGGATAAATCCGTAATCTCCTCTAACCTAGTCTTTGTTGCCTTCCTTTTATAAGTTTCTTATATTAAAAAGGAGATATCAATTATCATCAACAACGACAAGCCAGCTGGAGCCTGCCAATCGTTTTCTCTCCTCGTGTGCGTTCAGACGCGCTCTTAATTAAATGGAGTAGCATACGTTCAAGTTGGATCTTAATGGAGAGGAGCCGAAAAGTATCATCTTTATGTAACTGTTGCAGTTGGTGCATTTTGACATTGTAAA
>NC_055974.1:29146414-29153914 GCF_018492685.1 Alosa sapidissima
TGTTGCTAGCACGGTGTGTTGTTATATACGGTACGGTGTGTTGTTAGCACATGCTGTACTGTGTGTTGTTAGCACATGTGTTGTTAGCACATGCTATACTGTGTGTTGTTAGCACATGCTATACTGTGTGTTGTTAGCACATGCTGTACTGTGTGTTGTTAGCACATGTGTTGTTAGCACATGCTGTACTGTGTGTTGTTAGCACATGCTGTACTGTGTGTTGTTAGCACATGTGTTGTTAGCACATGCTGTACTGTGTGTTGTTAGCACATGCTATACTGTGTGTTGTTAGCACATGTGTTGTTAGCACATGCTATACTGTGTGTTGTTAGCATATGTGTTGTTAGCACATGCTATACTGTGTGTTGTTAGCAGGGCTGCCAACTTTTCAAAAAACCTTGGAGTGAGATTTGGTGGGGCCAACCCAAATTTTGCTGCGGAAATTTTTGTTTAGCTCATTCAGCATTATACCGTACAGTAAAAAAAAACATACATCAGTGGTTCTCAGGTGTAGGGACCAGGCATGGACGGATTATGAACTTTCGGGCCCCTGGGCACATCATGTATTAAGGGCTCCCCACTAATTGTCGCATATGTGGAAGGGGGGGTTGGGGGTCCTCCCCCAGATTTTTTTTCATTTGTTTGATGTGATTTCCTGTATTCTGGTGCATTTTGGGGATGGCCAATACTAAATTCAATCAAATTCATAGCCTACATCCTGATGTGTTGATATTGAGGCAATGATTCCATGCAAAGGCTTGGGCTTCAGGGCCCCCTGACACCTTGGGCCCCTGGGTCTGGGCCCGGAAGGCCCGTACAGTAATCCATCCCTGGGACCAGGGTCCCAGAGTTAAATTAACATTGGTATCTAAGGGATCTAGCCTACTAGTAGGACCATGGGCGTCGGAGGCATTCTGAAAGTGGGTGGGACATTTTAGCAGGGGGTATGGGGGTCCTCCCCCAGAAAATTTTTTTTGGACTAGATGCAATTTCCTGAATTCTGGTACATTTAACAGGTTATTTAGATACTTCTATATAACAAAATGAAGCCAGCCAACGAAATTAATAAAGAGGAAATCATGCATAATTTAAAAATAACTCAATATATAGGCTACTTGGCTACGCAATAAGGTTTCCATTATAGCACCGCGGACCTTCAATGAACGCATGAAAGGTTTGTTTGAAATCCCAACACTCTTTCAACTACATACATAATAGTGATCACCAAATACCTCCCCAGATTTCAGTGCCCATCAGTCCCAACATTTAACAATATAATCAAACAGTCCAAAAGTAAATTAAATATCAAACTAAACCGAAAATGTCATGCTTTTGAAGGCCTACCAGTATGCCGCTCCAAGAAACGCATGTCTCAAAATAAAACTCGCATAAGAAATAAAGGGCTGTCTCGAATACAATTCTGCCCCTAAAGGCCTGTACTTTGTCTTAAGACCCCGGCCATAATTTGAGTATTTACACTATCTAAGTAGACAAACTGGCTTCAGATATCCAACAGAGTGAATACGAGATTGTGCAGTCGCTGTGGTTAGTGACGTGATGCTGTTAATGGGGAGTTTTACATAGGCTAGCGTAAACCTATAGGTTATTATTTATTTGACATAGCTATAAGGCTTTTTACCTTATCAAAAGTGAGGGGGATGACTGATCTCTTCAACACGGGGGATTTGGCGCTTGTCACTGTGTGTGTGACAGAAGAGGAATGGGAGAATGCGTGTAACAAAAAAAAAAAAAAGTTTATGAGCGATTTACGCGCAAATGGGAGAATCCAATGAAAATGACAATGAAGCACTAAACAGATGCTGAAAACAGCACTGGTATTTCACACGGCAAAAGTGGGGGTGTCCAAACTAACAATGTTAAAAAATGGGTGGGTGTTTTGTAAGAATTTAAGAGTTTGTATATTTTAACTTTTAAATGCATCAATCAGGTGCACTTTCAAAATAAATTCAGAGGTCAGACTTGCTTATTTTTATGGAAATATTTGTGCTATAGCCTAAGCTATTTTGCACTTCAGAATTATAACCATGCACACACAGGTGGAATAGTTATGGTGATATTGCAATAAGTTCACAACCACAAAAACATATGCTACATTTCACAATTCAGAAATGTTCAAAAATGTCTGTACATTTCAGCACTCCATGAAATTATGCAGAAGTGGTCACCTGTGTTATTCAGCTAGTTTATTTAAGATAATATATTGGTCACTGTAATAGCCATAGCCTATAGCCTACATGCTATTCCTTTTTCAGGATGTACCCATATCTGCATGATGCGAATGTTTGCATATGGCTTATGTCAGGCTTTATATCAATATTTGTGTCTCATTATTTGATTCTTCATATTTTTGCATTAATGTCACTAGGAAGCAATATAAATGCCAATATAAATATATTTATTTATCTGTAATGGGATTGGCTGGAACCTGACAATATAAGAACCATGATAGTGGGATAATCTATGGCTGAGCAATTTACAAAAATGTATGTAGGCCTACTGACAAATAGTTTAAATTAGAATACATTATAATTTCGCCCCAATGAGGCTATGTAGAAATGTGTTGCAATTTCAAAACCGGATTACTCAGGAACCACTTATTGCACAGAGGCATGCTTTATATCCTCGTATTCGGTACGTTTGATGTTTATTGTGATATTGGGTTTGCCACGTGTTAGTGAAATATTAAACCGAGAGTAATGGGTGTGCACTGTGTGCAAAATGCAAATATGATTAGCCTAAATTGCACGTCGGTTCAATGTTAATTTTCTCATGAACCATTTATCACAGCAACTTGGCGCTAATATCATTGGAAAGCTTAGATTCCGCATGTGTGACCTGATGTGTGATATCATATGTATAGGTTTAGTTTAGTTGAACCTCATCTGCCAGGTATTTGACCTACCAGGTTGACACTTCAGCGTGAAAAATACTCAATAATAATCAAAGCATACCTGAAGCCGGGGAAATGCGGGGGGAATGCGCCTGGGACGGCTTCTGAAGTAGCATTGCAAATGAGAGAAAATTTAGAAAAGTCCACAGACAGGGGGTGCTCTTGAACCCTCTCACCGTCTCTGAAAGCATAATCGTGGCTCAACAGGTAGATCTATAGATAGGCTAAACTCATTTTTCAGGCATCTGCGTGAGAAATCGGGGGTGTGGCGTGTGAGTGTGTGAAACTAATCAAATGCGTGTGTCTCACGGCCAATGCGTGAGAGTTGGCAGCTATGTGTTAGCACATGTTGTTAGCTGGAGACTTCGCTCACTGCCATGCACAACTGAAAGGCTGAGGAAGTCATTTTTTTCCTAGGGCCACTGAACTGTTCAATGCCTCACTAAAGGGAAGAGGAGAGATAGACTTCTCTGCTTAGTCTGTCTGCCTCTCCACCCTCTCCATGTCCATGTTTTTGAGTACTGACTGCCCACTACTGCTTACTACTGTTTTACTACTGTTTTACTATTGTACACAGCCTAATGTTTTTCACTACTGTTTTACTGCTACACTGTTACCTCAACCTGTTCTTGCACTGAAATAGTTTTTTATTTTACCTTGTCTACATTACACTTTACTCTCCTATTTGTCTATATTATTTATGCTGGTCTCACAACTAAGGACTATGGTTGGACTACTGTTTTCACCTTCACCATGACACTCACTCCCTTTAGCACCTCACCAGTCCTGGCCCTGTCACTACAAGCGTCTTATGCTTGATCACCCTCAAGCACATTGGACTTTCTTAATTTAACTTATATAGTGTATTTAGTATTTAGTTTTGTTAGTTTCTTATCTTATCTTCTACTGTCTTTATTGTACAGTGGAGTTTAGTTATATGTTTATACTATACTAATGTTTACCATTTCTGTTGTAAGTGCACGTTGTGTGTTATGTCTGTATGCTACTGAGACCCTTGAATTTCCCCTTGAGGATCAATAAAGTATCTATCTATCTATCTATCTATCTATACGGTGTGTTGTTAGCACATGCTATACAGTGTGTTGTTAGTGCATGCTATACGGTGTGTTGTTAGCACATGCTGGGTTACATGCAGCTATTCTGACATGCCGCTACTTAGACATTGGCGTCTAATTGTCAAAGTGGCGGCATTAACATTAATTTTCCAGCGTCCCACTACTGTGACAATTTTTTTTCCATTGTCGGAGTAGCGACACTTGACCTTTTTTTTAAAACGTTCTGCCATTCCGACACGAGTGGCGTAGCCAGGATTTTTCAACAGTGGACTATTGCGAAGTAGGCCTAGGGTGGGCCTTTATTTTTTTATTCCAATATGGGCAGTATAGCCTAGGTCTACCGTAATCCCAACTTTAAACAACACACGATTTCATCACAGCTCAGATGATTCATGGCAAAAAACAATAAAATGCTACATTGATAAATAACAGGGGCAACAGGATTGGATTGGATTATAGCCTACGCACAATAACTTTAACCGAAAGGTTAGTCGCGTTTCAAGGAGTCCAAGAGTGTGCCTCACACACACCAGCTCTGTTGAACAGTGTATTTTTCGTGTTTAAGAGCTAAAAAAGTTGATTAGAGTCACATTTGAAATGTCAGGTAGCCTACAGTAAATTATAGTCTATAGCGCGTGCATCTCAGAGGAAGAGATTTTGGAGAGAGAGAGAGGATTTAACCTAGGTGATGATTATTTGTGTCTGGTGGTAATTATACCTACGAATTGTTTTGAATAAAAAAAGATAAGACAACAAATGAAATGTGACCCTACAAGGCGAAACCAGTCGTTTTGGTAAAATTTACAAAATTAAGTTATTGTACTCACACGAACGGCCATAAACTAAACTTTCCAACAATATGTACATTGAGGGTATTGCAAATAGTATTGGGTGTTGGATAGTCGCCGACCCTCATTAGATGTGGATATTTGGAGGTTAGGATAGCCTTCAAGAAACAAGGTTATCGCAGTTGCTGTGAGACATACGGCCCTTCTCCAGTCTCTCTCAAAATCAAAACACACCCAATTCACGCTTGGACTCTTCGATTATGTTTCTAAATGTTGGGACTGATGGACACTGAACTCTGGGGGTTATTTGAACGTTCGTTGTGAAGTGGTTTACTGTGAATGAGCGTCAGATATCCCGCCTGTTTTTGCACAATTATAGGGCCATGATAATGCATGCGCTAGCCTAGAGTCGAGAGAAAGAAGACTAAATAAATATGCAGACATGTGCAATTCAACAACTGCACGCATGACATATAAAAGATATATTCCTAGCCTACATTATTGTGTAGTAAATTGAGTTTATCCAACCTGCTGGCAAGCCAAAATGCGTTGCACATGGCTTTATCATTGTCCTCTAAAATGCAATATAAGCAACTTGAATATATTCCACATCCAGTTTGAACACCCTGATGGACACTGAACTCTGGGGGTTATTTGCATGTTCGCTGAAGTGGTTTAGGCTACTGGAGCGTAATAATTCTAACTTGACTCTCGCTAGGGGAAACGAAATTCATCTGGCGAGAGTCAGGTTATAAGAATTCCGCCCGTCTTTGCTCAATTGGCCATTAATTAATTAATATAGGTGGCCTGCACGCACAGTTTGTTTGATGCATGGAGTTTCCGACCGTTTTCCCCTGAGAGCTTTGAGAATAAAATGAGCAGAGCTACCTGTGTTTTACATAATGTGTAACATGTATTCACATGGCCAGTTCAAAATCACCTGTTTTGACTGAAATGTGTGCCGATATCAATTATTGGGAAAAACATTGTTTGGAGTGGATGGCGGGTGGATTGTTGATGTAGCTGCAGGTGCAGAGGACATGACTACAGCTCATCCATGGATCTAGGATGTTGGAATTTGATAGGATACAGGAACTGCAGAGATAAACTGAAAATGAGGATTGGTAATGTCGGAATAGCGGTACTAAAATCGGAGTAGGGGCATGTCTAAATAGAGGCATGTCGTAAAAACGGTATGTCGTAATAGAGTGTTGTCGTAATAGCGGGATGTCGTAATAAAGAGTGAACCCCCACATGCTGTACTGTGTGTTGTTAGCAGATGCTGTACTGTGTGTTGTTAGCACATGCTATATGGTGTGTTGTTGGCGCATGCTATACGGTGTGTTGTTAGCACATGCTGTACTGTGTGTTGTTAGCAGATGCTGTACTGTGTGTTGTTATCACATGCTGTACTGTGTGTTGTTAGCACATGGGTTGTTAGCACATGCTATACGGTGTGTTGTTAGCACATGCTATACGGTGTGTTGTTAGCGCATGCTATACAGTGTGTTGTTAGCGCATGCTATACGGTGTGTTGTTAGCTTTGCGTCAGTACGCACTGTGGCTCTGGTATTTGGATATTTTCATTTCCACTTCAGTGAGGAGGCTGTTGGTCCATATTCATTGACACACACATCCACACACTCACATACACATGCACATACTCTCTCTCTCCCTGACACAGATGGATACGGCATCACTTCTCCTCAGACTGGGATCTCTGTGTATTTGTGTGTGTGTGTCAGTACACTGGCAGACACATAAAAATATATCTCATAGACAGGCAACCCATTTTAGCACACCCTATCATTTGCCAGGATGTAGCTAGTGTTCTGATTCCCTGATAGCTTGTGTTTGTGTCTGTGTGCATATGTGTGTGTGTGTGTGTGAAGCCGTGTGTGTATGTGTGTGTGTGTGTGTGAGAGAGAGCGAGAGAGAGTGTGTATCTGTGTGTGAGTGGGTGTGTATCTGTGTGTGTTGCTCACCACAAGCCAATTTTCCTTTTTCCTCAAACCGCCCACCACCTCTTCTACGCTGTTCCTGCTGCCGACACACACACACACAGACACGGCTGTCGAGAGACTTGCTGAGTGAGCTGACTGCTTTCAAAGGGCACCACTTCCTGGGGACAAGATTGATCAAACACAGCATTAGGCAGGACAGGCTTTTGATTATAAATGCTAATGATTAGTGCCAGCCTATGTTTAGTGTGTCTTTGTCCCCAATTCGACATGCTCAAGTACCCACACGTCAACAAGAATCCTCCACCCCCCCCTCTCTCTCTCTCTCCCTCTCTCTCTCTCTCTATTCCAATCATCCTCCTCCCTCCCTCCCTTCCTCTTTCCCTGTCCCTCCTCCTCCAATTTTTTTATCTTTCTCTCATTCTCCCTCACTCCCTCTCTCTCTCTCACCCCCCCCCCTCTCTCTCTCTCTCTCACACTCCTGGAAGTGTTGGTTGGATAAATGAAGAACTACTATATCACCAAATCAGTTTCCTTTGTGCTGAGATTTACATAGTATTTCTATCTTTTGTCATGAGTCATCTCTGACGTCTGTGTGTGTGTGTGTGTGTGTGTGTGTGAGAGTTAGTGTGTGTGTGGTGTAGTGTGCATGGTGCAAACCTGTTAATGTGTCAGTTTTGTGTTTCCATTCTTCTTTCATTCTATCTAATCTATGAAAATGTGAGTGTGCACACACACACACACACACACACACACTTTTGAAT
>NC_055974.1:29158914-29164400 GCF_018492685.1 Alosa sapidissima
TTACCTGTGAGTGTGTGTGTGTGTGTGTGTGTATGAGTGTGTGTGAGAGCCCTCTTCCCAGTTTACACGATCAGCCTTGTTACCTGTGAGCAGAAGACATATTGTGACTATATTACAAATCTCATCAAAGCCAAAACAACACAAGCTCTCCTGCCAAAACAATATCCTCAAATGGCATCCTCCAAATGCGTACGACAGAAGATCACCAGCACCAACACCAGCAGACCAGCATCCGATGCAGAAATACTCTGGAGAGGAAGGCCGTTTGCATGGCCTTGCACTTCTGACTGTTGGAACTGTAACTGCTATAATAATACTATATATATATAATATATAGTATATATAATACTATACTGTATATATATATATATATGAATAAATATAGAATAAGGTTCTAACATCACTAGAATAAGGTTCTTACATCACTAGCATAATGTTCTAACATCACTAGCATAAGGTCCTAACATCACTAGCATAAGGTTCTAACATCACTAGAATAAGTCTAACATCACTAGCATAAGGTTCTAACATCACTAGCATAAGGTTCTAACATCACTAGAATAAGGTCCTAACATCACTAGCAAAAGGTTCTAACATCACTAGAATATGGTTCTAACATCACTAGAATCAGGTTCTAACATCACTAGGCAAGAATAAGACTAAAGCTGTGATTGGAATATCTACTCATTCACTTCATAGTGATTTACTGTATTGCACACAGACATGAAATACTCAGGTACCCCCACTGCTTCGGGAGATAGCTGTAAATAGCCGTGTTTGGCTGAGGATCAGATTTGATTCAGAAGCACAGTAAGGAGAGGCAACAAGGAGACACCAGGCTGCATCACACACACACACACACACACAGCGAGGAGAGGGAATGAGGAGACACCAGGGTGCATCTCCACAGCACATATATCTCTTTGAAGTGTCTCTGAGATAGAGAATGAGAGAGGGAGAGAGAATGAGAGAGAGAGAGAGAGAGAGAAAGAGAGGGGAGTGAGAGAGGAGGTTTGATTTCCCGGCACAGTGAGGATTCTAGGTGAAAATTGGCTCTGCGATTGAAAGTCACTGAGGTGGGAGTAGAGAGGACAGGAGACATGATGGAGAGATCCTCCCATTCATTCTCTCTCCCTGTAACACACACACACACACACACACACACAGAAACACACACACACACACTCACACACACAGACACTTCTGCCCTTTCATTCCAACTCTAATTTCCCCTTTTGTTCTCCCTGTGTTCTTGGGCCTCCCTCTGTACTTCACTACTCCTCATCACTAACTGCAGGTTTCTATGCCATACGCACACACACACACACACACACACTGCTGTGTGTGTGTGTGTGTGTACCAAGAGCTGACGCAGGGAAACCACCCCTAGGCGGTGGCAGCAGGAAGTCCCAACCCTGCTTCAATAATTCAGCATCTTAAAACAAGCTGAACACACACACACACACTTTTGGCCTTGACCTCTTCACTCTCTCTCTCACACACACACACACACACACACACAGTCTAGCACACACACACACAGTCTAGCACACACACACACACACACACACACACACACACACACACACACACACACACATTTGGCCTTTACCTGTGGTAGACTAAGAGGCATTACTATTTCATCTGTGTTTTTGTCTGTATCTCAAAGACGGGTCAGGAAAGGTGAAGAAAGAGGGAGAGAAAAAGAGGGATAGAGAGAGGAGGAGAGAAATGGACAGAAAGAGAGGTAGGGATGGAGAGAGATGGAGAGATAGAGAGGTAGGTAGAGAGGGGGAGAGAGAGAGAGGTAGGGATAGAGAGATGGAGAGTAAGAGAAGGGTAGGGAGAGAGAGAGGAGTATTGGAGGAGAACACCCTCTGCCTTTGTGAAGGGGAGATGCTGAGTTCAGAAATAAAACTTTGAGATTTAGAGCCATATCACAATGGAGAGTGTGTCTGTGTGTGTGTGTGTATGTGTGAGAGAGAGAGAGAGAGAGAGAGGGAGAGAGTGTGTGTCAGACAAGGAATGTGTGTGTGTTGTGTGTGAGAGAGTCAGTGTCAGACAAGGAAAGTGTGTATGTTTGTGTTCATCCTTCTGAGATTATATGGTGGAATCATCACCTCCCGCGACTACAAGCAACACACACATACACAAGCACACACACACACACACACACTCACACACACACACACACACAAAGATACACAGACAAAATCACACACTCTGGCCCACACACACACGGGTGTTTACCCCCTGCTGTTTTGCGGACTGGGTTTTGCGGACTCACACACACACACACACCCACACTGCTATATTGTCATCCCAAACCTAAAGCAAAGCTCCATTCATTCCTCTCTCTCTCTCTCTCTCTCTCTCTCTCTCTCTCTCTCTCTCTCTCTCTCTCTCTCTCTCACACACACACACACACACACACACACACACACACACACACACACACACAGTTCCCTTTGTCCATCCTTGATGTAGACACACAATGCCCTCCTATCCCCCCACCCCCTCCAGCCAACTCTGACATTTACAGTGGAGCAGAAAAAGTGATAAAAGAAACCATGAAGACGAAGAGAGAGAGGGAGAGAGAGAGAGGGAGGGAGAGAGAGAGAGGAGGACAGAGAGAGAGAGAGGAGGAGAGAGAGAGAGGAGGAGAGAGGGAGAGAGAGAGAGGGAGGGAGAGAGAGGAGGAGAGAGAGAGAGAGAGAGAGGGAGGGAGAGAGAGAGAGGGAGGGAGAGAGAGGAATGTTGTATTGAATGTTGGGTAACAGGGCGTCCAGATGGAATGAAAAAGAAGGCAGAGAAATGTCAGCTGTGACCAGCATGTGAATGTCAAACACACACACACGTGCGCGCGCACGCACACACACACGCGCGTGCACACACACGCACGCACGCACGCACGCACGCACGCACGCACGCACAAAGTATTCGCCAATTTTACCATCAGGCAGGGTAGACATAAAGGTGAATCATTTCGGCCCCAGCTGTGGCGCAGCTGGCTGGGGCACCTGCACCGTACGCCGGCGACCCGGGTTTCATTCCCGCCCCGTGGTCCTTTCCGTATCCCACCCCGACTCTCTCTCCCACTCACTTCCTGTCATTCTCCACTGTCCTATCAAATTAAAAGGCATAAAAAGCCCCCCCCCCAAAAAAAAAATATATATAAAGGTGAATCATTTCGGCACCAGTGTAAATGCGTTAAGGCGGAATGGGGAATCTGGTCGGGCGTTTTGATGACAGTACATGTTCACAGGAGATTTAAAATCGGACTGATCAAAAGCAGCAATAGCAGAAACAGCACATTACGACAATCTTTAAATCCACAAAGCTTCCAGTCATTCAATGCCTGCTAGAGTTAACTGTAGGTCAGGAGGCAATCGGCTATCCTAAAACCCAGTGTTAAAACAAACCATGAGCTTCTTGAGCGTCTGTCCTAGCAAGCTTTTACATTATCACATTATAACTACTGTACGCTACCTACCTAAAAAAATAAGGTTTTATCTGCGTTTTGAGTAGTTCTGAGATATTGAGCTTCAAAGTTTTAGAATTCCTTAGAGTTGCATTGGTAAATGGAACAAGTTCTTTTTGATATAAAGTCCAAATATGTACACAACTTTAAGCAACACCTCATCTGAACTTAAGAAACTTTCACTGAATAAATATCTAAATCACTCCATTTTGACAAAAATGTCAGATATAACCTCATTATTCTAAGGTAGCGACTAGTATTAGCCACATCACATCTAAAAGCTGGGCATTAGCGAACGTAGCTTAATCCATAAGAAAAGCGTTTGTAGATGAATGGCCAACATAACCGAACTGTAGCCTCTGACTCATCTTCAGGTTATAGCAATGTTACTAGCTCCTTCACTAAGTGACACACAACTTTATTTTCATACATTAATTTGATTAAATTTAATCGCCTAGCGATTAAGCACCTTGAAGAGGCTTTCTGTTCATTGAATCACATTTTATTTTCAGTTGTGAAAAGTGATGTGGGTGAAATTCATGATGGCAGTTCAGAAACTCATTTGTTTGTTCCCATGCGTTCCCATGTGTTCCCATGTGTTCCCATGCGTTCCCATATGTTCCCATATGTTCCCATGCGTTCCCATATGTTCCCATGTGTTCCCATGTGTTCCCATGCGTTCCCATAGGTTCCCATATGTTCCCATGTGTTCCCATGCGTTCCCATGTGTTCCCATGTGTCAGGCTGCTCCTCCCACCCAATGGTGCATGTCACGCTTCATGTAGCTATGTGGTCCCGCCTCCTGGCTCCTCAATATGCCGGCTGTAAACACTGGCGGTACGAAGTACCAGGCTGGCAATGTTTCGCCTCGTTGTTAAACACACGATGTGGTGTAAAGATGTTCTCTTTCCATGAATATTGTGCAATCTCAGTGTAAAAACGACTAGAGATAGAGGGAGAGGAAGGGAGAAGGGTGTGTGTGTGTGTGTATGTCTGTGTGTGTGTGTGTGTGTGCGTGTGCGTGCGTGTGCGTGTGCGTGCGTGCGTGTGTGTGTGAAGTGAGGAGGGGATATTTAATGAGGAGGGTGGAGGCTGGAACACTGCCTGCTGTTCATGCTGGGATGAAGAGCTGCTTTAGATCTATCACTGCTTCACATCCTCGTCTCTCTCTCTCTGTTCTCTCTCTCTCTCTCATTCTCATTCTCTTTTCTCTCTCTCTGTCTCTCTCTCTCTTTCTCTTCTCTCTCTCTCTCAATCTCGTTTCTCTCTCTCTCTCATTCTCTTTTCTCTCTCTCTCTGTCTCTCTCTTCCTCCCTCTCTCTCTTTCACATCAACTTCAATGTTTCTTTGAGAAAGAAACCCTACCAATTGGGGGCAAAAACTCACTCACATGTGTGTGTGTGTGTGTGTGTGTGTGAGAGTGTGTGTAGTGTGTGTGTGTGTGTGTGTGTGTGTGTGTGAGAGAGTGTGTGTAGTGTGTGTGTGTGTGTGTGTGTGTGTGTGTGTGTGTGTGTGTGTGTGTGTGTGTGTGTGTGAGAGAGAGTGTGTGTGTGTGTGTGTGTGTTGAGACAGAGGTGAAATGGCGGGTATAATTTACTCCTCCTCTCACACACACCGATTCCTTCAATAACCTCCTCCACCCCCCCTCCCCCCCCCACACCCCCCGCCCCACACACACAAACACACACACACACACTCACACACACACACACACACACACACAGACACTTCCCTGTCAGAGCTGGTGCTGTTGACCCACTTAATGGAATGAGAGGGATTCAGAGTAGGAAGAAAGGAGGAGGAAGAGGAGGAAGAGGAGGAGGAGGAAGAGGATGGAATGAGAGAGAGAGAGAAATAGAAAACAGAGGGAAATAAAGGAAAGGCCTGACTTCAGCAGAAAGACCAAGAGCCTGTCGACTCGCATCTCTAGGCAGTGTGTGCGGCTGTGCGCGTGTGTGTGTGTGTGTGTGTGTGTGTGTGTGTGTGTGTGTGTGTGTGTGAGAGA
>NC_055974.1:29167400-29174900 GCF_018492685.1 Alosa sapidissima
TCTTTCAGGGAGGGGAGTGAAGCACCAATGATCCTTCCAGCTGTGTTCACTATGCGCTGCAGGGCTTTCCTGTTGTATTCAGTGCAGCTTCCGCCCCACACAGCGATACAGCTGGAGAGGATGCTCTCAATGGTGCCTCGGTAGAATGTGGTCATGATTGGAGCTGGTGGAGCACTTGCTCGCCTGAGTTTCCGCAGGAAGTACAGGCGGCGCTGAGCTTTCTTCGCCAGTGATGCAGTGTTGGTGGTCCAGGAGAGGTCTTCACTGATGTGCACCCCCAGGAATTTGGTGCTGCTCACTCTCTCCACCACAGCACCGTCGATGGTCAGTGGCAGGTGTTGGGTGTGATCTCCTTGGTCTTGCTGACGTTCAGCAGGAGGTTGTTGTCCCTGCACCACGTGGTCAGAAGGTCGACCTCCAACCTGTATTGAGTCTCGTCGCCCTTGGTGATGAGACCCACCAGAGTTGTGTCGTCAGAGAGATCAGAGAGAGAGAGAGAGAGAAGAGAGAAGAAAAGAGAAGAGAGGAGAGGAGAAGAGAGGAGAGAAGAAGACAAGATAGGAGGAGAGGAGAAGAGAGGAGAGGAGAAGAGAGGATAAGAGAGAAGGAAAGAGAAGAGAGGAGAAGAGAGGAGAGAAGAAGAGAATAGAGGAGAAAAGAGGAGAAAAGAGGAGAAGACAGGAGAGGAGAGGAGAAAAGAGGAGAGGAGAAGAGGTGGACGTCAGGTGGACAGGGCTCTAAGTACTACGCCGGCCTCTTTGTTCTACTGGGCTGTTCTAACAGATTGGACACATCTGAAAGGTTACTGGTGCCTGCCTGAGATTAAGACTCACACACACACACACACACACACACACACACACACACACACACACACACATGTGAATAAGATGTAGAGTGTGTTTCCACTGCCTGTAATGACGTAGTGAGTGGAAAGGAAATGATGCTCGCTCGCTCGCCGTCTCGAACCAAAGTGGAGCGGAGGGAATTAATAATGGATCAGACGGTGACCGAGTGCTGACGCAGACGCAGATGCACACACACACACGCACACACACACATACACACACACACACGCACACACACACATACACACACACACACACACACACACACACACACACACACACACACACACACACACACACACACACACACACACACACACACACACACACACACACACACACACACACACACGCGCGCGCGCGCGTGCGCGGGGACGGGGGCTCTGCAGCGCGCTGGGACTCCTTTCATATCGGAGGCTTTTCTTCGATCGCTCGTGTTCCGTGTTCTCCTGCATTTGGCTGCGGCACATGCAAAATGAATGAGGCCTGTGATTATGAGTTTGTGTGAGTGTGTGTGTGTGTGTGTGTGTGTGTGTGTGTGTGTGTGTTGTCCCCAGTGCACCTTGCCTCTCCTTGGCAATATCACTGAGAAAGTGATTCCTGTGGGACTAAATGGCCATGCTCGTGTGGGTGTATGAATCCGCTATGGCAGGGCCACTTCAACACAACACACATACACTACACACACACACACACACACACACACACACACACACACACACACACACACACACACACACACACACACACACAGTCTGTGTGGCAGTGCAGTCAGTGAGGTCCCTGGTGAGAGCTGAACAGAGTAATGAGTCTTGCAGCAGGACCCCGTACTGCGTACACTACAGCCTCATCACTGGGTACCTCTACATCCATAACACCTCTCTTTCTCTCTCTCTCTCTCTCTCTCTCTATCTCTCTCTCTCTCTCTCTCTCTCTCTCTCTCTCTCTCTCTCTCTCTCTCTCTCTCTACCCCCGTCTCTCTCTCTTTCCCTCCCTCTCTCTCTCCATCTATCTCTCCTTCCCTCCTTCTCTCTCTCTCTGCCTGTCAATCTACGTACAGCTCAGCTTGTAGCTTTTTTTAGTCTCTTCTTTCGTTTGTTTCCCCGCTATATCTCTCTTCCCCTTGTCATGCTCCCTCCCTCTCTCTCTCCATCTATGTCTCTCTCTATCTCTCCATTCTGCCACTCGCTCTGTAACACAATGGCAGGGCTTGTCTGCTTTATTCTATTCAGTGGGCTTTTGTTCCCTTTGTGTTTCAAAGAATAAGCTTTTCTTTTTTTTTCTGCTCCCTCACCAGCTCCATACATATTAGCACACACACACATTGGCAGACACGCTGACACACACTCTCACACACACACTCTCACACACACACTCTCACACACACACACACACACACACACACACACACACACACACACACACACACACACACACTCACACACGTTGGCATACATACTGACTCTCTCTCTCTGTCTCTCTCTCTCTCTCTCTCTCTCTCACTGTCACACTAACACACACAAACACACACACACACACACACACACACACACACACACACACACACACACACACATTCTGAGTATATCTGGAATGGATTATACCAACTGGAGCTCTGGCTCAGAAAGAATAGGCAGCACAAACTGTGTGTGTGTGTGTGTGTGTGTGTGTGTGTGTGTGTGTGTGTGTGTGTGTGTGTGTGTGTGTTAGAAGAACACACTTTGCTAGGTTTCGGTGCCATCCTGTCTGTTTTTTGTCCCCACAGTGCATGATGCGTCCTCCCTTCCCTCCCCATTTGATTCACACTCAAAACACGTTCTCGCTCTCTCTCTCTCTCTCACACACACACACACACACACACACACACACACACGTGTGCGCATCCTCACTGTGCTAAACAAGTCCTTCCCATCAGTATTTAATATACATGAGCCTCTCTAAATTCATGAACTCCTTGTCTGGTCCTGAGTAATCACAAGCATTCACGTGTTCGTTTCTGAGTGTGTGTGGTGTGTGTGTGTGTGGTGTGTGTGTGTGTGTGTGTGTTTGCATGTGTGTGTGTGTGTTTGCATGTGTGCATGTGTGTGTTGGAGTGTGTTATGAGGACATGGTTAAGTCAGTATTTACACATTAGCTGAGAATGTGAGAATGTTCTCCCCCACTTCTGCTGCCCTTGAGAGGACACACACACTCTGCAAATGTGCAAAACACACACACACACACACACACACCCATAAATGTCAGACACAAACTGCAAATGCCACAGACACACACACACACACACACACACACACACACACACACACACACACACACACACACACACACCACTCTCACTCTGAACTGACATAGACGTTATAGTCCCTGTAGAGAGACATCACAATGTTGCCGCTCATTTCCTTTCCACTCACTACGTCAAGGAGACAAAAGGAGAAAATGACGGACAAAAACACGTCTGTGCAATAAAGGTTTTTGTATGCAAAGTGCTTCTTTCTTTTCAGTTATAAGTTTGCATCTCAACAGAGACAAAGAGACTGAGTCCTGCACACACACACACACACACACACACACACACACACCCATCTTCATCTGTTTTGAACTGATTCTCTATTAGCTCGCACTCTCTCTACAGGGACTATAACGTCTATGTCAGTTCAGAGTGAGAGTGGTGTGTGTGTGTGTGTGTGTGTGTGTGTGTGTGTGTGTGTGTGTGTGTTCTCAGTATGTGCTGTTATCTTGTGAGTGTCTCTGAATCTGGGTGTGTTGAAGTGACAGTGTGTAGGCAGGGGGTCTTGTTGCTACGATCAAAAAAAAAATCATCAACCTGTGTGTTTGTGTACATGTGTGTACTGATACAGCTAATAATAGACTTTCAGGTTTTTTTGTTTTTTTTTAAATGGCTGATTCATAGTCTTATATGCGAGCCCTGTCACTCAGTCTTTGAGAGTGCAGGACTCAGTCTCTTTGTCTCTGTTGAGATGCAAACTTATAACTGAAAAGAAAGAAGCACTTTGCATACAAAAACCTTTATTGCACAGACGTGTTTTTGTCCATCATTTTCTCCTTTTGTCTCCTTATCTTTTTTCTCCTTTTCCCCTCCAATTCTTTGTAAAATATTTTGACAGGTCTGACAGATGTCAGGTGTCATTACACACATTAAAGGCACCCACTGTGCACTATGTGGACAGTTTGCACTCTAAGAGTCATGTGTAAGTCTGACGTAGAAACTGTGATAATCTAGTCTGAAGTTGCCAAAATGTCCAATGGGGTGGGTGAACGTTTAAGTAACATTAACACGGAAATGCTTAACATTTGGAGGTACAACGTTGCAGACGCTCCTTTGAGATGCTCCGTTAATCAGGACGATCAATGGGAGGTGGTAGAGTGGGAGACACACACACACACATTCTCTCTCTCCCTCTCTCTCTCTCTCACACACATAGTCTCTCTCCATCTCTCCAGTCTTCTCTCTCTCTTTTACACACACACACACACACACACACACATACACACACACACACACACACACACTCTCCCACTCTGTCTTTCCACTTTCACTCTCCTCAGCTCTTCCCTCCTGCCAGGCTGCTAGAGCCCTTGTGAAGCCTGGCATAGCGGGAGTGTAGACACACACACACACACACACACACACATACGGAACTACAAACAAAGCCACATACAGTACAGTACACACATGCAGATCTACAAACAGGCTGGTGGTATTTTCAGAAGTTGGCACAGGGAACATTCTCTGCCATCCCCCGAACACACACACACACACACCCAACACACACACACACACACCCAACACACACACACACACACACACACACACACACCCACACACACACACACACCCAACACACACACACACACACACACACACACACACACACACACACACACACACACACACACACACACACACACACACACCTTGTCTGGGAGTGGAGTGATGCAACACTGGGCCCCCATCTGCTGGGTAATTAGGTATTTAAGCCAGGTGCACTGAGCGCTCCAGTCACCAGCCCCGACAAGCAGCCAATCTCCTGTCACTTAAGGAGCTCTCGACTCTCCACTGTGTGTGTGTGTGTATGCGTGCGTGTGTGCGTGCGTGCGCGTGTGTGTGTGTGTGTGTGTGTTCGCTTCAGGACTTATGCCCACTCTGCCCTATATGGGCATCAGAGTAAAACAAACAGACAGAAAGACACACACACACACACACACACACACACACACACACACACACACACCGGCCCTGCAGGTTCATGGCAGATTAATGAAGTCACTCTGGCCTATGGTTTGAAGGGAGATTAATTCAGTCCTTCCCATCAGGAGCCATTTGGGGCTCTATGTTGCACTCCAGCGCAATTGACTTTGTATACTCGTGCTTTTGTCTTTCCTATTTTGCAGTCAGCGCATATTGGAATTTTCCCTCCACAGGTACATGTGCGCCCACGGGGGCGTTTCAGCGAAAAAAGGGGGCGTGTTCCAGCGCAAATGGTCCCTGTTGATATTTTGCAGTTTCAGAAAACAATTCCGCCACAGACCAGGAACCTACTGGTCTAAAGTCAGTGGCGCGAATTCAGATGCTATTTTAAGGGCGCATGCATGGCCACAGGCCTGCAGAAATGAATGCTATGCACATCGATCTACAGACACCCTGTGCACAGATGGAAACATTCAAAGCCTTGATAATATTTGTCCGTTTCCTGGCTTTGTTTGTGCATTGGTCAACTAAAAATTTAGTAGCCTATATAGTACATCTACATGCAATATCTTTACAACAACAACGCCTAATTACGACCTATTAATTTGGACAACTTTATACAGCCTTATAAAGGCTAAAGTTACCTTTAGTTTTGTTCCAATTTACCATTGTGTATGGCTTTAAACATCGTGTGCACTTTAACATCAGCCTATAAGCATTACCCCAGCTGCGCTAAGGTTTTGACAAGCACCACAAATTTGCCTACCTTGTAGCCCATCTGAAATAACTCCAAAACTTTGCTATGTTCCCTCCATCCTTTCATTGTTTTCAAAAAACGTTTTATATCCATGATGGCCTTGAAGTCTTGAGTTTGTGAATTCACTTAAATCAGCTTATTATGTGCTGTTAACCAGCAACCATAGACAGTAAAAGAAAGCAGCAAGTAGCCTTGGCTACAATTTCTGTAGTTGCTGCACCCATTCATTGTTATACTCTCCTGCTCAAACAAAAGTTGTGCGTGCATTAAGTTGATGATAACGTGTTTACAAACTCTACTTTACATAAAATAAATATTGTAAATAGCCCACTGGCATGCAGTTAATGGGATACTGTGCAGAGTTGGAAAGTTAGGTCAACTTGGAAAGTGTTTCTAGTTGCCTGTTGGTAAGGTACAGCAGTAGTTTACACCTGCAGGAGCGCTTGCTTGGGCGCCTGTGTTGCGAACACATTTCCTCGAATCACGGATGTGTTGATGACATAAATTAGGAAATAGTAGAGGACTTAATGAGACGAACTGCATGCCGATTCCATTTAACCCAAATGCCCCAGCAGCAGCACGGGAGAGGAGAGCTTATCTGACAGATCTGCATTGTCTATAGTGAGGTAATGTGAGATTACATTGCAAAAATATCACCATGCATTCATAAGCTCATTATTAAGTGAGAGTGATCCCAAAACATCAGAAAGTGACATTTCTGTATTACATTTTGTCAAGAGGAAAAATCAATAGCAAACTGTTCACAACTGACTATAGCACTGTGAACCGTTCCTGGATGCGCCTGGCAAATCCGCAATCATAATAGCAATCCGCTATGGAACAAGCGTGCCTGTTGTTAAAGGGATTGGGTTATTGCACATTACGCCCAAACCACACCCATGAATAATGTAGCTGCTACAGACCACCCCATTTTAGATTTGCGTCGGGCGCAACAGTCAATATTCTAATAGAGACAGCACCCAAGATCCACCCACAAAGCGATTTGCGCGAAGTCAATTGCGTTAAAGTGCAAGATATAGCCCTTGATGAGCTCAGTTGTTTCTCATCACTGTATCTGCATTAGGAGTGAGTGTGTGACATATGTGTGTGTGCGTGTGTGTGTGTGTGTGTGTGTGTGTGTGTGTGTGTGTGTGTGTGTGTGTGTGTGTGTGTGTGTGTGCGTGTGCGCGCACGCCTGCGCCTGTCTGCCTCCATACACGTGCGTGTGCATGCAGGCGTTAACCTTTGCCCCAGACACAGGGTCTCCATGTTCCCTCTCACGGAATTATGAATCTCCCAATTAAACATTCTAGTGGCATTGAGGAGAGGAGAGGAGACAAAAAAGAGGAGGAGAGGAGAGGGGGGAGGAGTGGAGGGGGGAGGAAAGAGGGGAGAAGGAGAGAGAGGAGACAGAGAGAAGGAGACAAAAAGGAGACAGTAGATGAAACAAAGCTGCCAGCTCTATTGATTGTGCTCCTCTAAGATGGATGCCTCACACACAGTGTCTGGAAATGAAGGTTGCAGCCCAATCATACCGGCACCGGAGAGAGAGAGAGAGAGAGAGAGAGAGAGAGAGAGAGAGAGAGAGGATGAAAGAATGAGAGATGAACTAATGAAAGACACAGAGACACGGCGTGCAGTTGAGCCCTTGTGTGTCTGAGCTGAGCGCTGATTGTTGTGAGACA